>NC_083338.1:14498341-14604030 GCF_019175385.1 Lycium barbarum
TGAAAAGGATGATAATCATGAAAATGAAAGCGTAATGATGGAAGTAATGGTTGAGACTTACTTGTAACACCTCGTATATCCGTACTAAACCATATTCATGACTCAGGAGGTTAGAAACCCAAGAAGGAGAGTGTTGGAATTTAAAATATATTTCAATTCGGAAAACCCAACGTTACGGCTTCAAGGCTGTATAGGAGAGTCAAAGAATAGGCCTGTTGGAACTATATCAAGATTAGAATGACAAGGAATATCCGTATCCTTATATAATAAGTTGGGCTCTATTCTTCCCGCCCACCTCATTAATATCTGGAGGGAAGAATCCGAGGGTAGCCTGATGATTAAGGGACAGGGACACTGTCAACAGGGTATGGTTCTTTTTTATCACCCCGGATGACGCACACTGCTTTAAATAAAGCGCAGTGAATAATGCGCCAGACCGCCTAAGCAGTTGAACCGTTCTCTTATAGAATGGATAAGCCGCAAAAGAATGTTCAGATGAACCGTAACATGTGTTACGGACTGTCGTTCATACTGTAATGGGTATGGCTTCGAAAATCACTGTCTCGTAACTTTGACCAAAGGACGGTCATTGTTACGAACTGTAACACGAGATACGATCTTTATCTCATGTCCGTAACCCTACCTCAAAACTTAGACCCTCTCTGGAAATTTGACACGCGTTACGGTCTAGTGTTACGAACCATAACTCGCGTTACGGACCATAACACGCGTTACGATCCAGTGTTACAAACCATAACACGAGTTACGGATCGTAACACGGTCCGTAACAGTGTCGCGACTTGGACAATTAAATGACGGGAATTCAGTTTTATTTCATAAGTCTCAATCCTCTCAAGCCCTAACACGAAAGTTCTCTCTTCTCAACTTCTCCACGCATCAAGGTAAGCTCCTTAAGACCATCCTAAGCGAATTCCATCAATTACCCATGAATTCTAAGTAGGAATTTCGTGTTCTTAACATAGGGTTTTCAAGAAAACCCACCTAAAGGAATCCAAGACCAAGGATTAGAATTCTTCTTTCAAGTTTAGATTTTTATTACAAGTTTATAGCATTACCAAGTATGTAGAGTTTCTATCTACGTGAGGGAACATCATTGTTCTGCCCCACGCCCTTCTTCCATAAATTATGAAGTTATACGAAAACTAGGGTTTTGACCATGATCATGACAACCCTAGGCCCATGTCCCATGATTATAATATGTATGAAATTGTTAGTAATTCTTCATTGAAGTTCTTGATAATTCCTTATGGTTATTGAGAATCTGTCCTAATCTATGAAAAACCAATGTTTTGCATCCTATGGGTTCTTACATGCAAGTTATGACTATTATGGTATTTTTAAGAAATATACTACATGTTTTACAAGTTTTCATACAATTATATTATATAATTACTCTCATGCCATGATACAAGATACATACATGCTAAATATAAGTCATGCTTTCATGAAACCATGTTTACAAGTTATGTCATGAAAATCAAGGGCTTCTTAGCCAACTATATCATGTTCATGTTTTTGGGAGTTGCACAAATTACCGAGAAGGCTCAGATAGTCTTAAACTACGTAGCCACCGTAGGATAAGGATCACTCTGCCCAGTTAGAACGATTCCTTAATTTCTCACTGAATGGATCCATCAGGCATGTTACACCTTATACCCTAGCAAGGTATGGGGGCTCTGCTGGTCCAGCGAGGTACCAGACTCCACGTATCCACGTGGTGATATCATGTTGTCGGTTTATGAAATGCTCTCCCTACTTACCATGTTTTACTCTTGTTATATATATATTCATGCTCATGTTCATGTCCAGGTTTTCAGTTTCACTTCTTATCATGTTATTCCATGTCCCATGTTATTTCTTTCTGTTGCTTTACATACCAATACATTCAATGTGCTGACGTCCCCTTTTATTGCTCGGGGGCCTACATTTCACGACGCAGGTACTGATTTACAGGACGACGCATCTGCTTAGTAGGACACACTTATCAGCTTTTGGGTGGGCCCCATCTCTTCCGGGGTTTAGACATTATTATTTATTTATTTTGATGATAAGATGTGCATTTAAAGGTATGTTGGGGGCCTTTTCCCAGCGGGTATGTTTTCATGTTCAGACTTATGTTAAAGGTTTCATAGATTAGATAAGTCAGAAATGTTATGTCAGACTTTCGGAGTCGTACAACCATTTTTGGCTCATTCATATTATTTTCGCACTCATGTTTAAACAAGTATTTTTATTAAGTATTATGACTTATTACGTTTTATAAAGGCTCATCATGCATTCACGTTATATTCTGCTCATGTTATGCCTCGTGATGATTCAGCAAGCCATGTGGTTCGCTCGGCCACATGCAGTAAGGCATCATGTGCCGTGTTTCGCCCAAGCCATGGTTCGGGCCATGACATTACCTCTCAAGGATATTCTTGCCCTAGCTTGGAATTGCTGCATAGGTGCTTGTGGGGAACTGTTTTGGAGTTTTATGAATAAAGAATTCGGAACTAAGTGTTTAAAAGCCGACATTCTGTCCCCGTCGACCGCTGGATCGGTCCATCTGTCGCTGCAGCGGACCATAATTAAAACGTCCCACCGCTATGGCGAGCCTGGTCTCGCTACAGCGGTCCAGTGTCCGCCATAGCGGACACCCCCTTTTCCCAAACGACTGCGGTGGCGAGAGGCCAGCCGCTACAGCGGTCCCGCTAAACCAATATGCTCGCTAATTTCACAGTTTTTCAACTCTATCACTCAACATTTCATCCAAGGCCTCACAAACACAAACAAAACATGCACATAGATATAAAAACAACATACGGACTAACCCGTGGCCTCCGAATTCCCAACAAAGTTCTAATTCCCTACGTCACCCCCCAATGGACTCCACACAATCAAACAATAATCACAAACAAGTCAAGTTTTCAGTTCTTAAACTTATACAATCGAGTTTCTATTAACTCGTTCTACCCTTGGGATGATTCTATTTGGTAGGGTGATCCTATATTTTCCATAACGACCGGGAGGGTCGTTACAGGTCCACCATTATCTTATATTTTATTATGATACAAATTAACTATTAATTTAACTATATTTTCTACCAAAAACATAATACTTGGACTAAATGAATCTCATGATTATCGTAATTCCTTCTTCTAATCATAGAAAGAAATCCATTGTACTTGTATGATTTCTTCTCATCAGTCATCTCTAATAAACTAGCTAGTAAGAGTTGCCTAACTCCCATATATCCTTTAGTTTAATTTCAGTGAAGCTCAAGTTGAAAAAAGAAAAAATATAACAAAACCATAGTAAAAAAAAAAAAAAAAAGTCCAAATCAAAGGAAGTGACAAAAGTTAAATGTGGTATCATTTGGAGGTTCCCACACCTGTACATTTTCGTATATGAACTCCAAGTGTTGGTGGACGACAAAGATGAAAATGGAATAATTGAAGATTCTCACATACATAAATATAGCAACCACAGTGACTCCATCAAGATCAATGCCAGAAACTCATGATGAATGAGGTTTTACGTGTGAAAGCAATGCAACTCATCAAAGACAACCTATATATTCACTTATAATCTAGTTTCACTTTATGTTGAGTCTTTGAAAAAGCTCTGAAGTAAAATAAAGAGCTTTTTGCAAAGTTTTGTTTCTTTAGTTTTATGTTAATTTTTTTCACTTATAATCTAGTTTCACTTTATGTTGAGTCTACTTTAAATTGTTAGCTTGTCAACCAGTGGCGGACCCATGTACAAATTTTGGGTGCTCCAGCGCCCGTTAAATTCAATCACGGAGTGTATAGCTGTATAAAAAATATAAAGGAAACAGATATAAATAGTTAATAGAGCACCCCCGAACTCAAAATTCCTGAGTCCGGCACCCCCGAACTCAAAATCCTGGGTCCGCCACTGTTGTCAACCACTACTAGAAATAAAGGTTTTCTCCACCAATATTCAGTGAGAAATTTGTGCTATAAAACATGATTTCCCACTTCAATCCTATCGAACCAGCTCACAGAAAACCCATGGTGGGAAATAGTTCCATTAAAATACTGAAAATTTTTCTAATTATTCCGTGTGAAAACACTACTAGTTAGGTTTTTCCCACCGATATTCAATGAGGATAGCCACTGAACATTTTTTAGTGGGATCTGAATGGGAAAATAGTGATTTTTTAGTAGTGAGCAGATACAAATGTGTTGATTAATTCCCTGTTTCCATTTATGTAGCACTTTTTTTATTTTTGGAGATCCAAACTATGTAAATTTTTACCAATATTTTAAAATAATTTTTTTTGTGATCATATAACATGAGAAGAATTGCAATTTATAGTACATTTTGTATAGTTTTTTTAATCTTTAAAGACTTAATTTTAAATTATTGAGTAAATCTAATCCATTATAGCTTCAAAGATTAGTCAACTTGACTTTCGAAAAAAGTGGCACATAAATTAAGACGCACGGAGTAAATAAGAATACATCAAGCTTTATTTAACAGGAACACTCCCCCCTTAGAAAGTACAAGACTTGTGACGTTGTCCTCCTTTTTGTTATTTTTCGACACTTATGTGTGTGCGTTTATTTTTTCTTTTAACAAAACAAATTACAAAACGCTACAAGACTTTCCTAGCATGTTTTGTTGTTTGAGACACTGAGCTTTTTCATGCACCTTTCTTTTTCCAATTGGGAAAGTGGACAAGATATTCAAAGGGAAAATAAGAAGAAAGCAGAAGAACTAACTCATAGCTATTCACAAATTAACATAGAGCATGCTAACGTTTTATTTGAAAGTCGGGTCAGCCTATATATGATGTAAAGCTGCAGATTCCATGGAATTTCTGTTGTCTCTGCTTCTGTTTCTCTGTAAATATTGGAAGTAGTACTCTCTCGATTTTAGTCTCTGCTAACTTTTGGCTTATTATTTTAGTTCATGAAATAATTGGTTGAAGGGTAGGTACTTATCAAACATAGAAATCTGTTAATAGGGGCATGATTGTATCAGTTTACTAACGGTAAGGGAATTGATATCCTATTTCTAATAGCTTAGGAGCATTCTACTTATAATAGACCAAGTGTATTTTTTATCATCTTCCGTATAAAATAATATTTTTCCAAATAGCCTAAAAGAGATACATAAATTGAAATAAAGTATTAGCTGATTTAGCTAGTGAGGAGTCGTAGTAGTATATGATGAGTTGTGACTTAAGAGTTGATTAAACTAAAAAGTCCACTTGTGTCATTTCGTTTCAATCACATGCATGGACTGACATTACTACTCATTATACCACATGCACATGCAAATCTATGTCCCCTGTCTTCACCCCCACCCCTGTTGAGTGAGAGTGCAATTTTTTTTATTTTGTCCTCATATAAATGTTACTTTTTCCGTCACAATTTATGTGAGGCTTTTCAATTTTCGAAATTTAGGTAAGTTTTTCTTTAATAGTAATATTTCATATATTTTCTAAATATTTTGAATTATCAATTATACATTGGGGGGATTTTAATAATGTACAATTTAGCACACAAAATTACATTTGCGTAGTCATATTTTTAAATTACAAACCTATGACCCAACAAATTATGACCGCAGCTTGTATATACAGCATTATACAATAATGTACAACTTTATACAACAATATACAATTTTATACACCTACTGTAGACAATGTATAAATCTTATATAAAAATGTATAATAACGTATAAGAGTTGTTTATACACACTTTAACCTTAAAAAAACACCAACATTAGAAAGAGATTTGGAAGGAAAAATAGCATCTTGGAGTTTGATATGGGGGAGGGGGGGGGGGAGGGGGGGGGGAAGGGGGGTGGCTATCTCGGGTAGTTATTTAAAAAAAAAAATGGGATGAAGCCATAGAGTATTATTTTCCCTTATATATTATGACGTATAGTACTTTTTACATAATTTTCAAATTTGTAAATTTCATGCCTGAATTCACGATCAAATTAAATTTTTTGACTCTCGAAATCCGAGCTATGCTACATAAATTGAGACAGAGGGAGTTTAATTGTGTAAGGCTTGTTTTCATCCACATGTTAATAGATTTGAGTCTTACACTTCGGAGCTCACAAATATTATAGGTCCACCAACTTATGAGATTACAGAAGATTAGAACAGAATTAGTTTTAACTGCGTAATGTATCAAATGAAATATTTATCCTTAACATAAAGAAGAAAGAAAAGAAAATATGAGAATTAAGAGTTGGGAGTAGAACCGTATAGAATTAGTATCATTTGTGTAAGGGTATCAAAAAAAACATTCTCCTTAACATAAAGCAAAATAATAATAATATATATATGAGAATTAAGAGTTGGGAATTCGAAGAGCACTTCCAAAATAGAACAAAGAAGTCATGATGATGGTATGATGACGAGATAGAAAGCTCGCTCCATCGTTTTAATTTGATGGAGTGCAACTTTTTAGAATAATCCAATTGATCGAATGCATATATTAATGAATTTGCTTTCAAGTCAAGTCTCATTTCAACTGTCTCAAGCGGGGACAGACCACGAACTATAAAAAATTACTAAAGAAATAATAAGGATAGCCAATACCACTTACTCTCATGCAAAGTAATATAAACATGGTCCATAAAGGGATCCTTTTTGAACTAGAGGTCTTTTTGTAATAATTCAGTATTCAAGGATCGTACGACGCAAAGAATCGGAAAATAAAAGCTTAATTGCAAGTGTTACAGAGCATCATTAGTCTTTTTGAGGAGGTTAATTGGAATAGGTGGCACGAGAAAACAATTAAGAGGCTGATGCCCGCACCAATCTCGGCTCGTCCATTCAAACAATAGCAAAATCAAGGCGGTCCGATAGGGCATCTTGTAAGTATTAAGCTATTTCTATGCACTCAAACTATGCAAGAAGGTAAAGTTGCGGAATTATAAGTCAACACAAGAACTTTTGAGTGGAAAATTCCTTATTCAAGGAAAGGCAAAAACCACGACCTACCTATCTCTCCTATAGTACTTTCCCAACTTCACTAAAACTTGAGCAGGTGTAAGGTTACAACACTTGAGGAACTGTTTTTCTGTAGTTCCGCCTCTACTCTCTTAACAAATTATCTCAAGACTCTACCCAATCAAGAAATCTCTTACAACCCGATAACCAACGAACACCTATTACACAATACTTGCAAAGGTAAATAGATGGAACCAAAACAGAACCTAACTATTACAACTAAAGAACTTAATGATAAATCTTGATACACTGCAGTTCTTTGTCGATATGTAGTTGGCTCTTCTTGAGACTAAGTGTTGATTCCGCTCACTCCACCTCTCATTGGAATGTTGTGATTGTGGTTGTAGAGAGAGTTGTTAGATGTACTATGCGAGAAACCAATAGTTGTCACATACTCAGCAAAACGCTGATACCAAGCCCGTGGTGCCTGCTTCAAACCATAAAGAGACTTACGCAAGAGACAAACATGATCGGGACGAGACGGATCCCGGAATCCCAAAGGCTGATACATATAGACGGTCTCATTCAAGTTGCCATGTAAGAAAGCATTCTTTACATCAAGCTGGTGAATAGGCCAAAAGTGAGATAAAGCAATAGTAAGAACCACACGGATAGTTGCCGGCTTGACCACCGGACTGAAAGTCTCATCACAATCAACACCTTCCCGTTGAGACCTGCCATCACCTACAAGATGGGCTTTATGCCTCTCAAAAGAACCATCAGATTTCTTTTTATGCCGAAAAATCCATAAAGACCGAATAATGTTAGCATTTGGAGGACGAGGGACCAACTCCCAAGTCTTACTATCAATAAGAGCATTATATTCATCTTGCATAGCATTTTTCCAATTCGGGTCATTAAGGGCAGCAACGGGATTCCGAGGAATGGGTGAGATGGAATTGTTGGTGACACTTAAGGCTTGATTATAGTATTTCAAGTTCGGCTTAAAAATCCCATGTTGACTACATATAGTCATGTGATGGACGGGTGGGGGGCTGGCTGTTAGGATTTGAATCCCAAATCCGACCTTTGTAAGCAGGTTCCCAGGAAAGATTGGAGGGTCACAGCTGGACCACTTAAATACCAACCTCCTTAGACAGAACCTACTTACGCCATGATGTAAGCGAAGAATAAATAGCACACACATATTTATAGTGGTTCACCCTCAATGTGAGAGCTACGTCCACGTTGCTGCTGCAGATCTTATTAAAGAAGAAATATTACTAGTGTTTACAACACTCAACCTCACAACCCCAATCCCAATTTCACTCAAGAATGTTTTACTAAAAATTCTCTAAAAAAAACTTCTCTTACTTTGGCCTTTCACTAAGAGTATTTCTCTTAGATTTTTCTCTCTTTGGGATGTGTTGTCTTCTTCAATTTTTGGTGTATCTAGCAAATGAGAAAGCTTCCCTATTTATAGGTATGAGATGAACCTATTGATGTCATTAGTGACTCAAGCAAGCACTTGACAATTTGCCAAAGACAAGGAAGATGTTTTCTTCCTCAAAACAAGGGAAGTGTTTTCTTCCTCAAAACAAGGGAAGTGTTTTCTTCCCTAAAATAAGGGGATGGACTCAACACTGGCAGCGTGGGTGCTGCTGCCGTGGTGGGGCAGCGTGGGAGAGGGAGGGGCTGGCAGTGGGGGGACTGCCGTGGGGGCCGTGGAAGTGGGCTGAAGGGGCTGGCGGGCAGCTGGGGCAGTGGAGGTGGACTGCTGGGCAGTCGATAATGACGAAGAGGAGGTGGGGGGGGGGGGGGGTCGGGTGGTGAGTTGCACGAGAGGGAGGGGGCTGCATTGGCGGAGCAGTGGCCTAGTCATGCAATAATTGGATTCTCAATGGGGAATTATCATCATCCAAAAATTCATATGAGGTAGGAGATGGAGTATTTATTTGTGAAAATGGAAAGGAATTTTCATCAAACCACACATGTCGGGCTATGATTATTTTTCGGCTTGCTAAGCCATAGCATTTGTACCCCCGATGATTGGAAGGATATCCTAGGAAGACACACGGAGTGGACCTAGACTGCAACTTATGAATTTGTGTGGAGGGAAAGAGAGGAAAGCATAGACAGCCAAGGACTAGGAGATGAGAGTAGGATGGATTCTTTTGATAAAGAATGTGAGTGGGTGTCTTATATGCTAAGAGTTTAGAAGGGAGAATATTGTGGAGGTACGTTGCCATGGCCAAGGCGTGATGCCAATAGGAGGGGGGCATAGATGCATGGGCAAGGAGTGTACGAACAATATTATTGATGGATTTAATTTTTCGTTCCGCCTTACCATTTTGGGGGGAAGTGTGGGGACAAGAAAAGCGGAAAAGCACCCCGTTTTGTTCACAAAACTTATGAAAAGGACCATTGTCAAATTCACGCCCGTTGTCACATTGAAAGGTTTTGATTTCTTTTTCGAACTGAGTGCGAATGAAAGTCCGAAAAGACAAGAAGCAATTATAAACTTGGGACTTTGTTTTGATGGGAAAAGTCCAAAGAAAATTAGTGTAATTGTCAAGAAATAAAACATAATATCTGTGACATGAAGAGCTAAGAACAGGTGAAGTTCATAAATCACTGTGAACAATGTCAAAGGGCATAGTAGTAGTTGAAAGAGAGTCATAAACAGGCAATTTAATTAATTTCCCCAGAGGGAAAGAATGACAAACATTGTTTCGAGCCTTATTACATTCAATCAAATTACTACTACGTAAAGAACTAAGAATAACATCCCCTGGATGACCTAAACGGGAGTGCCATATATGAGGAGAGATGACACTAAAAGCAGATGGTGCGGAAGGCGAGATGGCTCGAAAATTTTTGAAGAATGGATAAAGATCACCCGAACTCTCACATCTCATGAGTTTGCTCCCCGTCCGTAAATCCTTCACATAAAAACCAAAAGGATCAAATTCAACAGAAACCATATTATCGATAGTAAATTTACGAACGGAAATAAGGTTTTTGATGAGTTTAGGTGCATGTAAGACATTTTTCAGTTTTAAAGAGGGATTTCCTTGAAGGGATGTATGACCATAACCACGAATTGGAATCATGCTACCATTACCAACAACAATGCCATTATTTTTGCTCAATTGATAATAAGACGAGAGAGTACCTTGGGAGTTGGTCATATGAGATGCGGCTCCGGTGTCCATGTACCAATTCTTGTCATCGGGCAGATTCAACGACATTGTGTGCATATCTTGATCAATATCTGTGGGCGCATACCCACCATGTGATGACGAGGCTGACGAGTAGAACGATTGTGGAGGACGAGGACCAAGAACTCCCTGCTGCGAAGGAGCAGGACGCGACTGCTGCCAGCCGCGGGGCTGCTGCCACCCAGCTGTGGGGTACGGGCACGGTGGAGTGGCCCACGGCTGTTGCCCCCAAGCTGCCCACGGTGGAAAATACCACGACGGGGCAGCGGGTCCCTGCTGTTGTGACGCGGTGGGCTGATATGCCTGTGCATTGGTGCGGCTGCCCCCGCCGCTGCTTTGTCCATTACCGCTGCCACCGCGGTTATTGCGGTTCCCGCCGCTGCGATAGCGGTTATTTTTCTTTCCACGATTTTGCGAATTTCCACGATTGTTGAAGTTATTTGCAGAGTTATTGGGCTGTCCATTTCCTGAGAAATTCTGAGGAGTAACATTGTGGGAAACAAGAGCAACATTCGAGTCGGAGTCGTGAATAGCGTCTTCGGAATGGCTATCCTCCTCAAGCTCAAGCATCGACCGGACAACGTCAAAATATGGGAGAGGAGTACGGTGTTGCACAGTCGTGCGAAAAGTTTTATATTCCTCCGACAACCCTCGCAGAAGACGAAGCACAAGTCGTTCGTCGGAAACTTTGTGACCGACGTTGGCGAGATTGTCTGCAAGAACTTTCAGCCTGGTGCAGTATGCTTTCACATTCGGAAAATCCACCAATTTTGTGTTGGTGAATTTTGCATCAAAAGCAAGAGCCCTAGCCGATTTGTTGTCCTGAAAGAGACGAACAAGACGGTCCCAAGCTTCGGCTGTGGTGTCCTCTTGATGAATGATCGTATTGAGAAGATCATTCGAAATCGTACCATATATCCATTGCCGAACAATGTCATCTAGCTGTTCCCATAGGACCTTAGCAGCAAGTTTTTCGGCTGCAGTTGTCGGTGGTGGCACGGTGGGGGAGGCAGGAGGTAGGATGTGGTCAATGACCAAGTTTGCACGACAATGGAGCTTGAAGAGGGTAGCCCAGTTATTGTATTGGCTTCCTTCGTAGTCAATCACAATAGGAATGCATGATTTGATATTGGTGACGGTAGTCGCAGGATGCAACTTGGAGGTGTCAGCCATGGAGAAGAGAAGGGGTAATAGCCAAAGAAGAGAAAAACGAAGAAAAAAAAAAGAGGGGGGGGGGGGGGGGTCGGCGCCCAAGGGGAGGTCAGCGGCCAAGGGGTAGGGTTTTAGGATGCTAGGGTTTTTAGGAGAACCTAGTCTGATACCATGTAAGATAATGTTTTCCTTGATTATTTTGTTCCCTTTAATGAGTTGATATACATGATTTACAACATAATTGTAGGCTACAAATTAGGAACTAATTTGACTAAATAATTCTAACATATGCTATCCTAAAATAGAAGATTACAAAATATATTTGACTAAATAATATTACATAATCTAACAGTGCTTAAGCTCCAAAGCTTGTTCGTGCTGTATTTATATAGAAATAGTTGCCGCCCTTCAATTATATTGTTGAGTCGAACAAAATTTAATCCAAGGGATCACATAAATGGTTTACAATAATTTGATCCAAGGGATCATAGAAATGTTTTAGAAAATAAATTGATCAAAGAAATTATGTAGAAAGAATTTGATCCAAGAGATCATAGAAAGAATTTGATCCAAGAGATCATAGAAAGAATTCAAAAATAGAGTTAGACCTTCAGGGTCACAGAAAGCTTTTCAAAATACGCTTTTGGGAGTTTTCTTAGATTTTTTAGAAGGGTTCGTAGCTATAGTTGGGTTACGGTTTACTCTAAGATTACTCGTGTCAGCATAAGAGACACTACCAAAAACGCGCATTTTAGCCACGGTCAACAACGTGACTGAATGGTACCAAAACCGGGGCTAAGTAGTGTTAGCAACAGTTTGGTGTACATTTAGCCACGGTCATTCCATGGGTAATTTGACCACAGAACTAATTCATCATATAAAATTAGCCATGGTTCCACTCATGGTAAAACCGTGGCAATAATATACAGTTATTTAAAAAAAAAAAAAAAAGAATTACCCACGGTTCCACCATGACAAAAATATATAGTTTTAAAAAAAATATAATTTTTTCCTGCATTTTCCTGGTATCAATACCAATCTTCATCAACTGTATCTTCAACATAGTACACCATTCTAGCATATCATCAACATAGTACACCATTCTAGCATCAGTTGCAAGTATAAATGGTTCATCTATTTCTTTTTCACCAGTGTGTATTAAACGTGAAAAGTTTACACTTGTTATCCCAAATTGATCTATCTTATTCCCTTGTTAAGTGTAGTGTCTACCCAAATACATTTGAATAACACACCCTTTAACTTACAGTAATAATGTGACTCTATGATGTCAACTAATTTGCCATAGTACATATCATCACTTGTCTTTTCAATAGATTCTCTACCACTTGAAAATCTCTTGGTAACAATAGATATAAAAAAACCACTATTTTGCGTTGTCAATCCCTGCTCCTTCCTCACAGTGCGAAAGTTAAATCCATGAATGTTATACTCCTTGAATCTCCTCACAACATTATTTGGTCCATTTGCAAGTCGTTAAATTTTAAGTGTAATATCCGCACCATCATTTCTTGCAACCTATTATTTTTAAATGTATTAGGACAATTATATAAACTGTATAAGCTTTTGAATTTAAAAGAGAATGAAATATTTGCAATCTTACATATTCCTTAAACCACTCGTGAAAATGTTTGTGTGTTTACCCCGGATTTGGATAATCAATTAAATTTGTGGATGAGGTATAAGATATGTGGCTATATCTTTAACTTATTTGATGGAGAAAAGCAATATATAAGTATGCTATGGGGAGAAATCGGTTATCAATGATTTTCTATGAACACGCGTTTCTACTAGCTCATAAGCGTTATTTGATTTAAGAAATATACGGAATGAACACAACAAATGTGGAACGAATCTGATGTATGAGAGAGATTTTGTATATATTTTGCTATTACAAGAATGCTTGATAAGAAGGAGTCAACCCCCTAAAAGGAGGCCAATGCCCCTTATTTATAGTGCTACCCCATGGGCTTCATACAACATAAGAAATAATAAAATAAAGACAAAGTTCTGAGTTAGATTAGGTAGACCGTACGATCTGACACCCGTACGATTGGCAGTTGAACACAGCAGGACGTCATCGACGCGTGGCAACCGCGCAACGGATCTTCCGGACCACCGGCCACGGTCAAACGGACATACGGCCTCGAACAACCGGCCATGGAAGAACCGGACCAAATGACGCCCTTCCTTTACTCTGGTCCAAGCATTTCCCTAGTTCAGAATGGGAGCCTTCATGCACGTTCCTGTCCCTTTCTTCTCCGGTCTCACCGGTCTAACGTATACCCGGTTTTTACCGTATACAGATAGTCCCCACACATCCCGGATCGTAGGTTTCTCGGAGTGACGGGGAGTGGATGAATCAAGAAATCGTCGACTCCGTTTGTTCGTAGTTACCTTCTCGTTTTGGCGGGAACGGTTGCGTCACGTCTTCTTTCCATCGGCCACGTGTCATATCCCGGATGGTCCGCCCTGACAACCGCCGCACGCACGTCATTTCAAGTCATTCCTCATTATTTATGGGACATGTGGCGCCTCCCGATTGGCCAAAAACCGTAACCGCCTAAACCCCATAACTATAAAATGTCCACTAACCCTTCATTTTTCCATTTGAACACCTTTCAAATCTTCAACTCATTTCCTCTTTGCCTTGGGTTTTTTCACTCCATTTCTTCGTCTTCATCACATCTGTTCACCTTCTATACCAAGTTTGTCGCTGATTCACCGTTTACTCTACGCAAAAGGAAGCAACTTTGCTCTTCCCTTACACTAATCTGTTGTTGTTCATTGTTGAATCTCATCTTCTGACTTCTCCTGTATCGTCTGTTCCTTTATTATCCTTCGTTTTCTTTAACTCCTCTTTCGAATCCATTCAACTTCTTCTTTTCATATTTCCAAATGTCTGAAACAACTTCCCATGATATTCCCTCGGTTTCGTCTCAAGGAACTGAGGCTGCCTCCCCTTCTAAGGCAAAGGGCCCCTTCGAGCCCACGGCCTCGGATATCATACCGGCCAAAAACAATTTCAACAAAGACTTAGAGGTTGAAAAACCTTCCTCCGTATCCGACAGAGGGTATGACGTGAGACGATACCCCTCCTCCATTACCGAGGATAGGCTTGACCTTGTCCGGTCCGACTGCGGATGGGACAATCGCCCGGTACGAGTTTTTGCCCTTGGGCCTGATGAGTCATTCACCGACCATCGGGAGGGTTTTTTGTATGTCTATACCTATCCCTTCACTCTCAAGCTCGATCCTCCTGTAGATCCGGTCATTTTGGACATGTGCCGGACCTATGACGTGACCCTGGCACAAATTGGTCTGATCGTTTGGAGGGTCGTAGCATGCCTCCGGTTGTTGGCCAACAATGCCGGGAAGGAGCTCACGCTGGCCCACCTGATACGCCTATACTCCCCGAGGATGTTCCGGGGTGGCGTAATAAAACTCGTCAAGCGTAGCCGGAATCCATTTTTCTCCAAAATGGACGAAGACAGAGATAGGGGCTGGGTGGAGCGGTATGTCCGGGTGAGGACCGAGGACATCATCCCGGCCGACTACATGCCTTTCCCACAGAAGTGGAACAACAAGCGTAAGCCTGAACCCTTAAGTGATTGCTTTTGTACGTTTCGTTAAATTTTGGTCCCACTTTCTCACCGTTTTTCTTGTGCATATCAGCCAATGGGTATATTCCTCCGGTCGTCCGGGACCTGAGCGAATGGGTCACTGCACTTCTCAGCCAACATATTCACGATAACCGGACATGGGGCCACCTGTCACGTGGCCGATGGATCGCCCAGAACCATGGTAGTATTTTGCTTTTTCCTGTGTTCACTGCACCTTCTGCTATACGTATTCATTGCGTCTTTTGACTTTCAGGTTTACCCAAAGGCTCGGTGGATCAAGGCCGGAGTCGGCTGCCAAAGCCACAACATCGGCACCCGAGTTTGACTCAGCGGGTGCATCTCGTGCCCTTGCTGCTGCTGCTGCCGCCAAAAGGAAAAGGCCCTCGGATAAAGGGCAACAGTCGAAGAAGAGGGCGAGGAGCGTCACTCGGACCTCACGGATGAAACAGAGGCCGACATTATTGTTCGGAGAGTCGATGCCGATGCTCCCGTGGCTCCTATCCCGGAGGAGGTTGTTGTCGTTCCACCCCTTCCTTCTGCTGGTGAAGGACTTTTGGTTCCGGTTTCTCACACAGGTGCGGAAGAAATTCTTTCCCCGATTCCTCTAAGGTCGATTGACTTCATCGACATTTCAGGTGAAACTTCTTCCGAGGAAGGTCCCCTGCAAAGGACAAGAAGGCCCGGGGAGGCGGCCGCTGCTGAAGTAGGTCAAAGGACTGAGCTGGTCCCAGAGATCGAAGTCCCCATTGACGTTGATCTGATGCCCAAGCACGAGCCTGCTGCAAATACGGAGCCCCCGAGCTTTGCCGAAGATATTGAGGCTGCTCCAAGTTCCTATACTCCGGCTCCGAGGCCTGACGAGTTTGACGATATGTTCTCGGGCACCCCTCCCGCTACCGGCGAAGCTGCGGGATTCGGGTATCTCCCTATCCCTCGGTCCACGAGGTCGGCCAGCCAGTCCTCCGAATCTGGGGCCAGGGACAGCTTGGTGCGTATTTTTCCGGCCCCAAGCGTGGAGCCGAGGAGAACAAAATCGGTCGTGGTCACCGTCCCCGAGGACTGCAGCTTCCTTTCTTGCCCGGTGGGCGTAGCGAGCTATCTGAGTCCTCTTGTCTCAGATTCAGACAAGCGGAAGATGACCGGGGTCTCCTGGCAATGCCTCATCAACGAGGGTATGCATGTGGGCAACCGGGTAAGATTTTTGGCCGTCTCTGCACATCTTTACTGAGAATTTTAACCCTGTCTCGTTCAAGTTTTTAACTCGCTTTCTTTTGCAGAGTGTGGTGCTCGTCAATGAGGCCTTCGTCCGCGCCCAGCAAGAAATGGACGATCTTAAGGGCCAATTGGATGCCCAGGGCCGGGAAACTGAGAAGTATCTGCACCTTCTTCAGGAGAAGGATGAGGAGTTGAACCGAGCAGTCGCTCTTTCCAATCTTTGGCCCGAGCTTGACGCAGCGAAGGCCGAGAATCGTCAGCTGAGGGGTGACCTAGCCGCCATGACCGAATACAATCGGAGCCTCGAAGCTGAGAAGATCGGCCTTAGCCGGGATAACGCTCAAATTTCCTCGAGGCTCGGCGAGCTTGAAACCACCTTTTCCCAAATCCGGGAGCAGCTGGATTCGGTGAAGTCGGATGCTGCGAGCTTGGCCGAGAGGAATCGGCTGCTCGAATTTGAGAGTGCCCGATATCAAGAGCGTGCAAGGGTGTTCGAAGAGAAAGCGGAGAGCAGGGCCCGGATGTGTGATGATCTGAAGAACGAACTTAAGGAAACGGCCGATGCAAATGACACTCTTCAGCCGAGCTTCAATCGGCCATCCAAATGCAGAATGTTCTTGGAGAGGCTCGGGATGCTCTAACGGCGAAGTTGGCCCGGGCCGAGGCTGATTTGGACGGAGCTTGGAAGAGCGTGGAAGCCGCCGAGGCTCAGTCTACTATTGTTGCTGAGTACGAGAAATGGAAATCTCGTAGGATCACTCTTGAGCAAGCCGAGCATGGCTTCACCGATCTTCCGACCCTTATTGCCGAGGCTAAAAGGATCGAGGGAGAGGCTAAGGATGCTCTCGGTTCTGACTCCGATGACTCTGAACGGACAATGTCCGAACGTTCTGGGTCCAGCCATTCCGGGTAGATTAGGGCCTGTACTTGGCTTTTATCTTTATTTTACTTTTTGCCTTTGTAGGACTTTGGTTTTTTGATGTAAAAACACTCCTCGTATAAATAAAAAACGCATCTCTCTTGTTTCTTCGTTTGAATGTTCACTATTATTTTTGCTCGAATTGTTGGTCCGTTTTAAGGACAAGTTGACTTGTAGTCATTTAGTTCACTATGCCCGTAGGACTTACCTAATGCTTTGTGAACTCAGACGCCTCCGAATCACGATAGGCATTTCCTTAGGGCCGGTATTTTTCGGCAGTATTTTAGGGTCGGTGTTCATTCGGGCACCCGAATCTCAGCCTTGGCTGAATTTTGACGTAACGGTCCCCGTTTGGGGTGGTTAGAAAAGTTCGGATTGGATCGTTGTGACCTTGCTGCCTTAGTCGAATTTCGACCGTAGTGCCCGGTATAGGGTGTGTCAATGAAGTAGCGCCGAAATACGGCGGTTATCACCGAGGTAAAGTCTTTTAACAGGAAGATAACCGAGACATTGCTTGTCCAAACTTTCGATAATTTTGCATTGCAAAGTGTTTGTATATATGAGGATTTTGTTTCCTTCTGCTTTTGTCGTAGCAAGTACTAAATGGACACGATTCACTTTGATCGTTTGGTCCTTACACCGAAACCTATAGCAGAAGGTCCGACCTCGCTTTTGCCGTAGCAAACACTTGGTGGACACGATTCATTTTAATCGTTTGGTCCTTACACCGAAACCTAACATTTTTGGCTCCATAACAATGATTTGAAAGGCACATTTCACTGATATTGCAATTTGGAATTCACTAAGCTACTACTCCCACACAGAAATTATAACACATAGGGCAATATTGCAAATTGACCATAAACCACATAACCTTATACTTTACATTTGATTTTTCTATAAACCAGCAAACACTTGTGAACCGACTATACAATCTAACCGAGCATATCTAATCACAAAAGCTTAAAATTAACAATCAAAAAAACTGAATCTGTCAGAATATCCCAAAGTACCCAGAAATTCTACTAATAAAACAACAAAAGTGATAGAAATTTCAGAGACTACAAAGCATAAACTTACTTTTGCATTCATTCAAAGGTGAAGAAATGGAATTTTCTTTCAAAATTTTGCACAAACAGAAACTCTAAAAGGAACCCATTAAAGATTCAACAAAAACTTGACTTGAAAACCCTAGGTAGCAGAGAGTTGTTACCTGAAGCAATAAAATTTCCAAATATTCAACCTAATAAACCATCTATCTACCGCTATCAAATATCAACAAGCATTAATGGGAAGAATCATATCACTGGAAAGAAAATACCTAAATCACTTAAAGAAAGAGTTGGCGCAAAAATTTCTTCAGAACTTTTTGAATTGGAACTAAGCAATAAGCTATATAGACTTGAAATTTCTGATCGGACGATGGTCGAGAAATTTCTGATCGGACCTCAAAGGCGAATTTTGGTAACAGTGAATTGAATTGTGTTAATTGTTAAAAGATAAAATCAAAAAAGAAAAAAAAAGAAGGGGGGGGGGGGGGGGGTGGAAATGAAAAACAAAAGGGAGGGAGTGAAATTTACTACCCACCCCATTTACCCACGAAATGTTAGCCACGATTTCTTACATCGTAGATAACATTAAAAATTTTAGTCTGTTTTGTCACAATTTTTGAAACCGTGACTAAAAGGCGCTTTTTTGGTAGTGCGATTAGTGTACTGTTGGTTTGGATACTCTAACAGAAATTCCCTAGTAATACATAGCGTGAGCATGCTAATATCTTAAACGGTGTTGCACACACAGCAGTAGGGTACTCCAACCAATCGAGATGGAATCGACCTCATGCTGATCACATGGTGACCATAGCAGAAAAAAATGAATGTTAGAATCTAATTGTACTCCCAGAAAAGAAAGGTTTAATTTGAATAAAATATATTTTAGAGCTATTTTTATGCTAAAGTTTCAGAATTTATTTTAAATGCTTTATATCTTAAATTTCTTTCAGAATATTTTGTCAACGTAGGTACAATATTTACATACGAGCAGGACATAGGCTAGGATGCACCCTTGTGGTGTTTGAGAAATAGACAAGGAGCCTATTTGGATGGGCTTAAAATAAGCAGCTTATAAGTTGGAAACAGCTTATAAGCAAAAAAAAAATAAGTTGGGTAGGTTAACTTATTTGTTTTGGCTTATAAGTTGTTTTCAACTTATAAGCTGATTTAGCTGAGCTAAGTCCAACGGGCCCAATTATTTTTTTAGGCTTATTTACGCACAAAATGACTTTAAGCTGGCAAGCCAAACACTCAAAAAAGCTGAAAACAGCTTATAAGCAATTTATAAGCCAATCCAAACGGGCTCAAGAAACCCATGTCTTGAGCATTTTGCAATCTGTTCGTAGATGCTTCATAGACAATTTTAATTGGTTTATGATTTTCATATTTACATTAAGTTTTGAACAAAATAACGACGACATTATTTTGATATAAAGTGATTTAGTTTCCGAAAAGAAAGAAAGAATAATTTTAGATTTATTCATTATTTATCATACTACATTCATGATCCATAATAGAAAAGCCAAGAAGGTTAGCTTGATCAAGTTAAGGCATTAAATGCTAGTCGCAACTCGACTAGAAATCGGATCGTGGCAATATAAGACTAGCTAACACAATGCATACATTATTGCCAATTATCCCTAGCATGATTTAACAACAAAATCTCTAGAATGTCATACTCAATTTATAGGAAAATAGTTTTAATCATGCTTTAAGTATCAATAAAGGCATGTCCGCATGTCACCGTAATAAGAGTCTAAATCTCATGATGGTATCTCAAAATAGCATAAAAGACCTAAAACATACGCTATACAATGTACCAAGTGTTTAGAAAGCAGTAGTGCGTATTTTGAATCATGTTTTTGAAAAAGCAAGCAATCCAGAAGTTAAAGTCTCACTTGCCTCAAAGTCGGTGAAATTGCCTCTAATCTAGCACTAGTCAATCTTCTCTTGAATGAAATTCAATCACCTCAATTCATGCAAAGTATTGAACAATGTATTAAATTAGGCTAGGTGGTCCATATACTCAATTTTGGGAAAAGTTAAAGTTAAAGTCAAAGTCAATCCTCGGTCAACCAGACAAAATTCCTAAATAAATTACATGAACGAGTTGCTCATAAGCTTGTGAATCCAATCCTATACTTTTGTGTTCCCTCAGCATAAGTGAAATATATGTTTAAATCACAAATGCAGTATTTTTGGATTTTCATGAATCTCTTAATTAGAATTCCTATCTCAACGACGAGAGTGACCAAGGACATTATAAAACCTTTTATGAAATCCTTAGACGATTGTTGAGTTACGGTGAAATTGATTTTGATGATCAGTAAACACTATATGAAGTACCATCTTCTTCGAAGTAATGTTTCTGCTATCATAAAGACGTGATGAACTATCAAGCAGATGTTGAAGAACCAAGCCTCTCAACAGGTCTTCGATCAAAGGCTGCAAAAAATGTTCATATGCAAGTAGAACTATTTGGCAAATACTTATGGCAACCTGGCTTTATGAGATAGTGAAGATCTCTTAGCTGTAAAAATTTGTGTTAGATAAGGCCTTAGGGGAAGAATTGCATTGAAGAAATAGTGTATTTAGAGGAGTTGATTAAGGAAACCATGTCCTATTAGGATTGTTTTCCTTAACCGAATTTTTCTAGGTTTGTGAGCAAAAATTAAAGAGTAATTTCGGTCCAACATATATATTAAACACAATATTTCCAACAATCATACTGATGCTATTGCAAACAATCATTGAGATTCATTCACTGCAAATAGCCATTACTACAAGAAGGTGTTCTCCAGGAATCGAGTTGTGGAGCTGAAGAACCTTGTTGGATGATGATCCTGTCTAGTTTTTTGGTTGTAGTATTTTGATTGTCAAGACCCAACTCGTGGGTTGAGCGGGCACCCACACTAACCCTCCGGGTGGGCGAACCCTTCCCTTTACTTAATCATTTTGAATTATCATATGCGGAAGTTAAGTAATGAAAGCAGTCTCAATATCATAAATAAATACTAAGAGCGGAAATACAAACAACACCCCAAAGATCTGGTCAAGGCATAGTACAAGAGCCACTGACAAAACTACATAAGTCTGAATTAATAAAATACGTAAGTGTCTGAAATACTGTCTCGAAAATAAAAAGATAGCTATCATAAGAGAAGAGTTTTCCGAGCCGCGGATTTGGAACATGGCTCACCCTGGAAACTCGGACATGAAGCCTCGGGAATCACCCACAAGGTGTTGACGTGGATCCTACGATGAACTCTGCACTCAGAAGTACAACAAAGTAGTATAATTACAAACACTATGTACTGGTAGGTATCATAGGCTGACAACAATTAGTTCACATATATGAAGAAAGAAATCAACAAGTAGACATATAAGCCGTCAAGTACAGTCACTAAGCATACTCACGCAAAACCCATAGTACTAGGAACCACAATAGATCTCAGTAATCTCAAGTCATAGCCTAGGTGGAAGCCTCTAGTTCTCGAATCCATCAAGTTACTAAGTATGTATTAATCAAGCATATAACAACTCAAATCAATAAGGAATCAAAGCAGAAACGTATTATGCAATGATATAAATGCAGTAAACAGAATTAATAATATAAGTGGATGTAATAAGAATGCACGTACGATACAATGCAATGCACTGGCCAACTGCCTCATATAGTACATGACACGCCCCAACTAGGGGAATCGTGCGGGCACCTACTATTTCCCACCTCGATAGGCGAACCCTTTTCCAAATCATTCATTCAACCATAATAAATTAATCAAGGCAAACAAGCATAAGCCTCAAACATAGATAATAATAAGGATAGTGAATAAGTACGGAAATAATAAACAATCCCAAGGAATCTGGTCTAAGGCCGTACAAGAGTCGTTACTACAAATACTACAAGTTAGAATATGAATACATGTCTGATAATGTAATACTATCTCAGAATATCAAAATAACACAAGTAACTAAGAAAAGGCATCTGGGCAGCGAATCCATCCTATGCTCACCCTGGAATACTCGACAGAAGGCCTCGGGACTCAGTCATGGGGCGCAAAAATCGATCCGATCACAAACTCTGCACTTAGAAAGAATGCATCAAGGTAGAATCAATACAACAACACGTACTGAGTAGGCATCATAGGCCGACAACAGATAGAAAATCATATATATAAGAAAGAGACTGAAAAGGTAGGCATGCTCACAATCAGATAAAACTCAACACAATCCAGTTACTGAATCCAGTACCAAACCACCAAGATATGTAAATCATCTCAAGTCTATTATAATTTCGATCCATATCTCAAGAACTATAATCAAGTACACGTATCACCAAGAATCAAGCAACAAGTCCTAAACAATGCCAACAATCAATATGAGATGAATGCAATGCATATGCAATGATACACACACGCTTCAGGCGGAATATCTCATTGTCTCAACAGTCGTGACCCATGGGGGACCGCTAAGTCCATGTACCTGCTGCGGAACGCACAGCCCGATCCAATAGTCAGTGTTGCGGAACGTGCAACCCGATCTCAGTCAGTGTTACTTTACATGCAACCCGATCCCAATTAGTGATGCGGCGCGCAACCCGATCCCAATATATATTTGAATAAGTGAATGCATGATAGCAATGCTAACAAGAATATATAATCAATGGTGCCACACACTGACACAAATCTCACTCACAGCAACAATATCATAATCCTTACTTCCTTTCCATTCATGATAAATATGCATTCCGACACACGAGTAACCATTAAGCATCAACTCTCTAGAATCAATCACGTGGCGGCGAGCCAACACTCACAATAAGCAATAATACTATAGAACACAATAAGGCAACAAGCCATAAATCACAACAATACCAACCTAAGTCTTCCATCCCAACTTCATATCTGAAGGTTTACCTGCTTTCTCCAGCAATCACTAACTACACATATAATCCGCTAGCCGAAGTCTAACCGAAAGGTAAGCCGTAACCTACCTGGAAAGCCGAACAAGACCCTCGAACCGTCACATCTTGGCATTGCTTTTCCGAAATTCCTCTATGTACTCAAAGTCTATTCATAATCGAATTCTATATTAAAAACCATGAATAACGACACCTATATTACTATACTTCTATCTAGGTCAAATTCTAAGCCAAGAAAATTAGGGAAAGGACCCACATGGGTAAAACGGAAAATTGAAAGATGGAACATGCAATTCAAGCTCTAGGTGATCAAACTCACTAATCATTTACTAAGACAACTCAAGATTAAGCCTAATTCGGATTTAAAGCAAAACCCCCAAATTTGGGTATGAACCCTAATTCTTGAATCCTCAAATTAACCATTAATAATGGAAGAAATAAGCTTAACAATAAGGAATTCATCAAACTCTATGGTTATTCTAGTCAATTTCACCACCAATTTCTATTTTAGAAGTCTAAACCCTTTTTAAGAACTTTAACACAAGATTCATCTTCTCTATCTTGATTCTAGTAATTCTAGGCATGAAATAGGAATCTAGGAAGGCAAATGACAAAGACTAGGGTCATAGATCTTACCTCCAAGAAGAATCAGTCCACAAGTAGCTCTATTCCCCCAAAGAGTGCTTAGAAAAGTGATGAGAAGAAATGATAGGGTTTAAGGGTCTTAACTTGAGAAAAGAGAAATAATTTTGCCCGACTACGACTGCAGTGGTCATGGAGCCGCTGCTTCACACGTGCTACGGCGCATAGATGGCTCGCCATGGCGTCCTTCACCAAAATCAGCATGTCGCTATAGCGACAAGAAACCCACTACGGCAGCTAGTCACCAAAACTCCCCAGTCTGCTATAGCCGTTTCCCAAACGTTATAGCGTGACCACTATGGTGGTTATAGTACTACTGCAGCGCCTACACTAGAACCAGAAATTTCTGGTTTGGACCGTTCTCATCCCGAAATTCGACTATCACCCGAGGCCCCACAGATACCAAACAAACTTGCAAACATACACAAAAACGAGCTACAAACTCACCCGTGGCCTCAGATTTCCCAATGGGGGTCTATTTGACCAATTCAACCCCCAATGGATTAAAGTCAAGTTCCCAACTCAAGTTTCAAAATGCTCCCAATTACATTGGGAATCGAACCGAACACACTACCAAGTCATAGATGACTGTCCGGACCCCACAGAATCAACGGAATTCCGAAAAAGGTCTGTTTACTCAGAAGTCAACTTTGGGTCAAATGAATTCCACTTTGAGGCTCCAACCTCCAAAAGTCACTCTAAAACCCGCCCGATGACCTAGAGAAAGGTCAACAGGGGTAAAAGGGTCATTATCACTATAACGACCAATCGGGTTGTTACAATATATATATGCTACAGACGAAAACCCTCCACGTCTCGATATGCATGACCCATGAGGGACTTGCGAAGTCCATGCACCTATCACTCCGCACACATCCCAGAGATGACTTCCACAATATTAGCCACTCCGCACAAAGCCCAGAGGTGACTTTCATAATACTAGCCACTCCGCACACAACATAGAGGTGGCTTTCATTTTCCACTTCCTTATCATACTTCCATAATCTTTTTTCATCACTTTTTTCCTTTGGAACCACATTACATAACCATGAGAAATGCAGGATGAAATGCATGCACGAATACCGAATTCAACAATAATCATGGGGGGTAAATAACCATAACAACATTCGTAAATCAACTACCAATACAAACTTATCCCCAAATTTGTGCATTGCCACGTCCGGAACAATTTCCCTTCGGACCAAATAAGTAACATCAAATAATGTATGCATGAGATGCCATATGAAATACGCATGTAGCAAACATCACAATAAGAAGGCTCAGATGTTTCACTTTTTCACCTATCATTATTAATATCAAGTCACAGTTCAAACCAATGTATCATATGAAATGAAAATGTATGCCGTGCATGACAACCTCATTGACCGTAAATCATAATCAGGATCTTACGCATGTTTTATCATAAGTATACAGCACCATCTCACTATTAATCTCATTATCCTCCCTTTTTAGATGATAAGTGAATAACAAGGGAGAGATGCATGCAACACATATCACAACATAGCAATTATGGTGACTCGTCCAACATATCACATATGACGACAAGCCCAATCAAGATAACAAGGCACAAGCCCACATAGTCAATAATAATACCAACCCAAAAGTATCCATCCCCACTTTATACCTGAAGACCTAACATGATTTCCCAGTCAATAACAAACTCCTACATATGTTTCACTAATTAGAGTCTAAACGAAAGGTAAACCGTAACCTACCTCGATGTCGAGCTGCTGCTACGAACCGTCAAACGTGAGCCTTGCCTTTCTGAAGAACTTCTGAATAATCAAAGTCTATTCAACATCGTAATCTAAGTTATAACATGAGACTAACGATACCCATATTTCTATAAATTTGTTCGAATTTAAAATCAAACTTTAAAAGAGGAAATTGGACCCACAAGGGCAAAACGGGAATCTCAAGATTGGAAATGCTAACCCAATGTTCTATAAGTTTAATACTACTCCCCAATTTCTAATTAGGCTCAATTAGTCATCAAAATCATTATCAAATAAAAAACCCTCAATTTAGGACAAACTCTAACATTCCATAATCAATTCCTTACTCCAAAATAGAGATTCAAGCTTATTATCCACTAATTCATAAGATTCCATGTTTAGACTAGCAAGATTTATCAAATAAAATCATTTCCACTGCTTAAAACTCAAACATCAACCACTACAAAAAAACAACCTAATTGCGGGGGTTTAATAGCGGGGGTTAGCTCCAACCCCCACAAATCTCATTAAATAACGGGGGTTTATATAACAGACATTATTAAAAGAAACTAGCCGCGGTTTAAAACCTCCTCCATCTAAAAAAAAATACTAGCGCGCATTTTTCCCACACTTTTTTTTACTTGCCTCTTTTTCTCTGAATATAACAAAACCCCTTTCTCAAAAAGCTCCGTCTTTCACTATTTTTTTCCCTCGGGGTAATTTCATGCTTCCTTTTGAGAGATTAGCTCAAATTTCGTGCTTCCTTGTACTTTAATTTTCTCATAATTGAATTTTTTGTGTGAATTTTGCCCTCATTTTCTTCGGTTTCCCTGATTTAGCAGTGGCTAAGGCGTCTCTATCACTCACTCTGGCATATAAATCGACAGGTATCTCTTCAATTACAGTTATTTCTACAAATGGGTCTTTCATCTTCCCTATTTTTGGGTTTGTGTAATCTGTAATTTGTGTATTTTTGAATGGCTTGTAAATCTGTTTCCGCGGGTTTTTTGGGTACTATCTGTTGGATGTGGGTTTTCTCTGTTTATTTTAGATTTCTTTGTTGAATTGGTGTATCGCTATTGTATATTGACTCCTTTTCTTAACCTAAAATCCTCTAAACAGATTAGTTAATTAAAGCTTCAGTTTTAGAGATTTTATAGCTTGTCTCTGTTGGCTCACAACCATAATGAGACATTCAAACTTAGTCGATGCTGCTTATTTCTCAAATCGTCATTCTATGCACCTTCAAGTTTTGCAGAAATTATGTTATGTCGCAAAGCATATTTTTTAGGTGTGGTTAAATCTGCACTAATCTTATAATTCTATATTGTATTCTAGTAGACCAAGCTGCAGGTATAGTTCACTTAACTTTGGTGGTGTTTGAATATTGGTGGTGTAGTATCTGCAACTCTAAAATAGAGATTTCACTTAACTTACTTCTCAATGTTTGCAGCAAGATTTCACTATGTGGAGTTTTGTTCTTATTTGTTACATATTTTAAAGATTTTTATGCCTTTGAGGTTTTAGGCCGTGGAGGTTTCCGTCAATTTCTTGTGGTGATAGTGGTACTTTGTCAAATTTATCATTTATCGAGCACCCTATACTTCTGTTTGTGGAGTTCTATTCTCATTTGTTACATCTTTTATAGATTTGTATGTCTGTGTTTTAGTTTTAATGAATTTCTTGTGGTGATAGTGATTGGAGTTGTTGGCCTTATTTTGTCAAATGAAACATTTTTCGAGCACCCTTTACTTCTGTTTGTGGAGTTCTATTTTCATATGTTACATATTTTAAAGATTTTTATGTGTGTGTGTGTGTGTTTTAGGATTTAGAGGTTTTTGTGAATTTCTTGTGGTGTTAGTGATAGTTGGCTCCAAAGGGCTTCACTTGTCCCTAAATGATTCTGTAATTATTTGGTTTTTTTTTTTGTTGCTGAAGTTTCTTTTTTATATTCATTTGTGTAGCAGTTTGAAATTGTCGTATTTATCTTCTGCGCTAAACTTCTCGTTAGGTGCAAGGTTTGTTTTGGATTTCTCATTGTTGGAAAGACAACTGCTTGTGTGCCCTTTGGAGATAAATATATTTCTTAGTTTCACTTTCTTGCAGTTTGTTTGCCTCTTGACTTATGATGTACATATTTTTTTCTTTTGGGCACTATTTTAACTTCTTAAATCTAAGCTGCTCATTCTAGTCCATATTAGATGACAACCAATACAACTATTCCTAGATAGTAGGAATAACTGCTACAGAATCATAATTGAGAGGGAAAAATCATGTAGCATTTATCCAAGTTTACAAACTTCTCTGTTTTTTTGTTTCAATAAGGAAATACGAGATGGGAAGAGGGTGAACACATTCTTAATCTAAATAACTGCTTAAAGGATAAAACTTAAAGGAAGTAGTTTATTACCTCACTAAATCCAGTTGCTTTAGGAAGGCAGATCAAAAATGAAAAAATTAAAAGTGATATCCAATTCTATATGAAAATTCACCAAAAAAAAAAAAAAACTCTGTTTTGTATTCTCCAGTAAGCCCGTCAGTGACAAAATTGAATTACTGAACTTTTTAGGAGAGTTATGGTAAATCAAAGTATTATTAGCATGGACTTTAAAATTCATACAACAAATGTCTTAGTCATATATTAGTCTATAGAGCCATTATTTCTCAAGTCGTCATTCTCTGCACCTTCAAGTTGTGTAGAAATCATTTTTTGGTTACGTATGTTCTCTGTTAGAATTCATTATTTTTACATTTTCTATTATGTTCACTTATGCTAATAGACAACTCATTTTCTTTCTCATGAATTCTTATAGGTGATATTGTTGCACACTAATCTAATTTTTAATGGATAAATCTTGGATTGGAATGACAAGGAACACCCCAGAGTATGTGATTGGTTTGAATCAATTTCTGAATTTTGCATTTAACAATGGAGCTATAAGAGATAAAATAAAATGTCCATGTCCTATATGTGGTTCTTGAAAGTGGCAGATCAGAAAAATAGTGTTTAATCATTTGATTGACAAGCCGTTTCCTCAAAATTATGTCACTTGGTTTATGCATGGGGAAACGAATGTATTGCATAATTTTAGAAACAGAGAGGTTGCTCAAGATGAACCCATTGAAAATCCTGTAGAATTGTTGATTAATGAAGCATTCGGGGGCTCAAGGCATGAGGGTGTTGACATAGGTCCGTCACAAGTGGTGGGAGAAGAAGAAATGTTACATGATATGCCTGCTTCAAATAATAAAGGATTTTTTGAGTTGCATAGTGATGGACGCCAAGAATTGTATGAAGGGTCGAAGTACTCAAAGTTGGAATTTTTATTAAAGCTTTATTACATAAAGTGTTTGTCGGGGTTAAGTGACAAGGGAATGACTATGATACTAGATCTATTTTGAGATGCATTTAAATTTGCAAAGATTCCTAATTCTTTTTATGAGGCCAAGAAAACCATCAAGAAGTTGTGTCTTGATTATATCAAGATACATGTTTGTCCAAATGATTGCATGTTGTACTGGGAAGATGATGTTGATGCAGAAACATGCAAGTATTGCCACACTTCTATATGGAAGCCCGATAAGGAGAGCAATAAAGATCATGCACCTACTACAAGTAAGAAACAAAAGAAGAAGAAAAGGAAGAAGCCTGCAAAAATTTTGCGCTACTTTCCATTAAAACCAAGATTACAAAGATTGTTCATATGCTCTAAGATTGCAGAGCATATGAGCTGGCATGCGGAGGATGGTAACAAAGATGGAAACATAAGACACCCTAGAGATGGTGAGGCATGGAAAAAGTTTGATATAACTTTTCCTGAATTTGCTTCTGATCCTCGAAATGTTCGATTAGGCCTAGCTAGTGATGGTTTCAATCCTTTTGGGTCAATGAGTACTAATTATAGTATTTGGCCTATGGTTTTGGTTCCATATAACCTTCCTCCTTGGTTGCGTATGAAGAAACCAAATTTCATCCTCTCAATGATCATTCCAGGTCCACGTACGGCAGGGAATAACATCGATGTATACCTACAACCCCTTATTAAGGAGTTGAATGAGTTGTGGATTGAAGGTGTGGACACTTTTGATTCATCAAAGGATGAAATGTTTAGAATGCGAGCAGCTATTATGTGGACAGTTAGCGATTTTCCTGGACTTGATATCTTATCTGGTTGGAACACACATACTGGCCTTGCATGCCCCTCTTGTAATTTTGACGCAGAACCTTGTCGACTCCGTCATAGTAGAAAGTGGTGTTTTATTGTCCATCGTCGGTTTTTGGGAAGAAATCATAAATTTAGTATTCAAAATTATTTTAATCGATCTTGTAATAGTATTTCAATGTAAATGCTTCTTCTAACACCTTATTATTTTTGTTATAGATTGCTAGGTCACTTCAAGTCCCTTGTAGGGAATAAATCACAGCCAGAAGGTTCGATAGCTGAAGGTTACATAGTTGAAGAAGCTCTAACTCTTTATTCTCGTTATTTTGAGGGAATTGAGTCAAGGTTAAATCGACCTAAACGTGCAAACGATGAACCAAATTGTGATGAGGCTTCTGAAAAGTCATCAATGTTCCCTCAACAAGGTAAACCTGTTGGAGGCTCCACAATAGAACCATTAACTCTTTTGGAGAAAATGCAAGCTCATCGATATGTGTTACTTAATTGCGCAATAGTGAAGCCATTTATTGAGTAATAAATTTAAATTGATTTGATTTATAATAAACATTTAGAGTAATTGGATTTGAATTGATTCATATAACATTTTTGTAGTGAATTTAGAAATCATATCAGAAGAAGTAGAGGTCGAAAAATTTCACCAACAGAGGTAGAGAGGAGAGTTAATAAAGAGTTCCCTGATTGGTTTCCTAAGCGAGTGAGTGAATATTATTAGAATGTTTCCTGATTGGTTTCATAAGCTTTCTTGTATCAATTTACAATTTCTAACAGAAATGTGTTTTTTATTTAGATTATGAATCCGGATATAGCAGACACTATCTCGGATGATATGAAGTTCTTAGCACAAGGTCCGGCACAAGATGCAAGAAGATTCAATGCTTATAACATTAATGGATTCAAATTTTGGACGTTGTCTAGAGAACAAGGATCAAAAGCTCAAAATAGCGGAGTTTTTCTTGTCTCTGACACTTCTTGTGTTGCACCTAGTACAGATAGATATGCAAGACAAGCAGACCTTCCATATTATGGGAAGTTGGAAGATATTATTGAGTTTAATTACTATGGCCGATTCAGGGTTGTTCTCTTCAAATGTCAGTGGGCTGACACTACTCGAAATAGAGTTTACAATAACATATAAACTGAGCAAAGTTCTTTATTTTCTAATTTGATGCAAACTCGAACACTCTTTTTTAATTTGATGCATTCTTATTGGTTTATTGACAATAATTTTGTATGTGTAGGAAAAACTTGAGTTAGCTTTAAGCCAAAGCACCATGGACGAGTCTCAAATTTTACGAAATGATGTCGTCGGCAAGGAGCTAGGAGAAGAGCACTCTGGAAGGGTGAGGTGCTTGGGATTAAGACTTGTCCCCAGTAGAGTTTTTAAACAAGTAAGACCTCGTTTTGGTAGTACAAGTGCTTCAAGTAGTGAAGGTTCATGCTCGTCCCAATGTCAACAGAACCATAAGCAAATGATGAATGCTCATGATCAAATGATGAATGCTTTCAAGGCATATATGATAATGAAAGAAGGGACGATACCAGAGTAGTTTGCGGGGTTCTTTGCTTATCCTTCGGCGGTTCCTCCTACAATGGTAAGTAAAGTTCTTTATTTCTTTTTTCATTTAAATTTGTCTGTTAACAAAGATAGAGTAGAGTGGCTTTAGGTTAGTAGTTGCTAGTGATTATTGGCTTCACTGACTTGTATACGTTACTAATATTGTTCGACTGCTCCAACAAAGTATATCTGCATCTGATCTAGGACTTGCAAAGTTATAGTAGAGTTGTGAAAATTCTTACTACAATGTATTTGTTGTTTCTGAGACTGACAATATTCTAGTTTGAAATTAGTTTCCTGGTTTTTGCTGACCCAATCATTTCTGCTTCCCTTTAAATGGATTTTGCAGTAGGTTTCAAAATTTACATCAATTTTCATTGATCTAGATATGTGCTACATCAATCTACTTGGAGCCTTGCTATCTTTAGGAGATGGTAAGCGTTACCGGAAAAGTTCAGCTGTGGAGTTGGAAACGTAGCTTTGACTTATCAAATATGCTAAGGCTTTTGAACTTTGACATTATTCTAGAGACTCGTTAGCTTCCGAGGACACCTTTTTATGTTACCTTTTGTTTCGAAAGGTATTAACTTATCTCCTTCAAGTTAGAATTAGTATCTATTTCTCTTCCTTGAAGAAGTAAAAGAGATAAATATATTAAAGACTTGGTGAGACTTGGTGATAAGAGAATATAAGACACATCTATAAATAGGTGTGAAATACAATTAACATCTCTTATTTAATGGATGAGGGACTAACTTTATACTAACACCTACCATACTCTAATATTTGGATACCAACTCAAGCACAAAGTGGGAAAGCCATCTTAGTTTGCTTATAGTGAAAACATAACAAGAATAATATCACTGGAAGATGTGGCTAGAGAAGTTCCAACAGATGGAAGCTTACCAGGAAAGTTAACATTGCTAATGTTGCTGCCAAAAACAAATGACCAGAAATAGAGCTTGCATATATATGCAATGTTTGTCGTGAAAATTGGTCTGCAATAGAGCTAGTGTGTTTTTGGCTTCCAAGATTTGTCTCACCATCCAGCAAGCTCGAGCTGGGGTATTCATCTCCTGAATCGCCATATTATTTTAGTTGCATTGAGTTTGTTATCGCTATTTTTTTGGTCTTCTGTATGGTTAATTGTGCGCTTTGAACAAAGCTAAGCTTTCTCCTTTTATAGTTCGAAGTTCGAACTAAGGTTCTAGTGAGATTTGGATGAATTAGTGGATTAGAGTTTTTGAATTTAATCATATGAATTTTGAACAACTAATTATTTAATTCTAGTAGCTAACACTATGTTTATGTGGTTTTCATTATGCAGCCAAGTGATGCGGCTAGTGGATCCCTTTCGCCCATGGATGCAAGAAGATCATGCGGTGATAGTAATCCTAGTGACAATCATTGATTTCATTGTAATTGTATGGTAAGAACAGATGTTAGAACGTTGAAGTGTGTATTGTGTTTAAATTTAGTTTTTGAGTCTGATGATGCTACTTAACAATTTATTGCAAAACTAATGATACTATATGATAACATTTTGTGATTTTACGATATATTATCGATATCTCTTAAACTTTATGAATGCTTTTTTGCTTTGATTATGATTTACAACTTAATTAGTGATTCTGTCAATAATATATAAATTATAAAAATTCAATGAATTGCGGGGGTTATAACTGCCAGGACCTTTAAATATAAGCTAATAAAAAAAAGTAAAAAAAATATGGCGGAGGTTTTAAACCGCCACAATCCGTAATTAATAATTATTTTAAAAAGATTCAATTTTAGAATTGCGGGGGTCAACAACCGCCGCTATTTTAGTTCTGGCGGTCAGCAAAAAACCGCCGCTAATTGATTGCGGCAACTGTTATTTTGGGGGTTTTGTCGACCGCCGCAACAACATATTGCGGGGGTTTTTAACTGCTGCAAACCTTAAAAATAACCCCCGCATTTAGGCTGTTTTTTTGTAGTGAACTATTGGGCTTTTAAACTCATCTTCCCCAACTACTTCCATTAGTTTGACTATAGATTCAAGCTTAGAAGGTAAATAAACATAAAACAAGGTAAGAGAAACTTACTCAAAGATATCTAGTTTTCACCAAGTTCCACCCAAAAATCCCGACATCCATCCGAGACCTCCCGGATACAAACTGGATATGCAACCACATGTACAAACATGCTACAAACACAACCGTGCCCTCAAAATTCTCAACGGAGGTCTATTTGACCGGGTTAACCCTCAAACGGCCAAGATCAAGTTTCTAACCAATGGTACAAAATGCTCCTGAATGCCTCGGGAACCGAATTGAATATCCCACCAAGTCATAATCAACCCTCCGGTCCTCACGGAATCGACGAAATTCTGAAAAAGGTTCGTTTACCCAAAAGTCAACTATTAGTCACACCTTTTTCACTTTAAAGCTCTAATTTCCTCAAATCACGCTAATACTCGCCCGATGACCTCGGGGAACCGCGTCGCCCATCCCCGCGGGTCCAAATCACACTAACGGGGCTCGGGAAAAGGCCAGCGGGGGCAAATGAGTCAAAAGTGCCAGAACGACCAAACGGGTCATTACATTGATCTATTATTCTTAAGTTGTAGCCTTTTTTCTTTGAGTAACATTTGTGTAGGTAAATAATTCTGAGAGTTTGTTTTGTTTTCTAGGCTAGAGTTTATAGTTTTGAAAGTGTGTAGTTACAATCATAGTTGATTGTAGATGTTGAGCTACTAGAGTTAGTCCCTTTGGTTATTGAGTTATAACCTAAAACTTCTCCTGTTGTCTAGTGAACTTTTGAGACAAATCCTACACGGTAGTGATTTTTACTCCCTTAGATCAAGGAGATTTTCCACTTAAAATCGTGTGTCTTTAGTTTTGCATTATTAGTGTGATTGTGTTACTTGATACTGTTGATCAACAAGTTGAAAATCAGACATACACAATTCACCCCCTTCTAGTGTATAGGTGAACTCTAAAATAACAGATAAAAAGTTACAAATGAAGAAATTATATATTAGGGAACTAGCTGGAAAAGAATAGGATTCAGCTTTTCAGCAAGAGAGACAACACAGACCAGCAATGGCTTCCATTTCTGAGATCACTCCTTAAAAATAAATCTCAAGTATAACAATTTAAACTTTTGAAGGATAACTCTACTACTTGCTTGAATAGAGAATGATAGTACACTAAAGTTGTAGAAATAGTTAATTAATTAGACAAGTCATTAGAGAAAACAGTTACAGTTGGTTTGCAGGGAGGGTGGGAAGCACATGCTCCATGCTTCTGAATAGTAAAAGACGAAATCAGAGGAGGAAGGGAATGTCTTCTGCTATTCTTATTGGATTTAGTGTTTTGAGAAAATGCCATCATGTATTCCAAAACCCACCCTTTTCTGTCATTCATTTCTTTATAATTGCACACTTAATCATAACTACTGTAGTTACTAGTAATTTGAGCCTTTCTTTGCACGCATATATAGTGTATATACTACTCCTTTCATCCCATAATAAGGAGTAATGTAATGTGAAGTTTACTAAATTATTCTCATATAATAAAAATAAATTACTTTTTTCTTTTGATTAGAGCATGCACAAGTAGTAAAAGTTGCACTGGTTTTTAATAGACGTACCAAAATTTGAAATGACGACCAAAAGGAGTAATACCTTTAAAACAATTATTGGATAGAAAGATTATGTAGACTATGTATATTGCTGAGTTTTTATTTGCAGACAAGAAGAAAAGTCTAGGGACCGTTGGTTATGATGAGCATTAAAATAGTTTCGATACAAAATTTGGTATCATTTTATTTTTCATTTGGTCGCATTTTTATTTTCACTAAAAGTAGAATAGGGATAACTGTATACTACATCAAATGTGAGCTAACAATTTAATGATTAGCTCTACCTAGTTTAAACAAGTATAATGACAAAATTATTCTTTTGTCAAAATGCTCAGAAGGTTAAGATTAGAGTTGAAAATAAAAATAAAAATTTAGCTAAGTCTAGTCAAGTCTACCCAATTAAGATCAAATGCATCTTTTCGATTATGCACTGTATATTTCGGTTTTTTTTTTTTTCCCTGGATGTCTCGTTTCTTTTTTAATGAAGCGAATAAATCATAAGTACTAAATACTGTAATACAAAAAGAAGGCAGCAAAAAAAATTAGTAGCAGTTGCATTTGTGTGTGTATTTTTTGTCCTGTTCAAATTTCTAAAATAGATTAAAGGTTACAAAGTAGTACTTTGTTATCTATAAGAAAACTTCATCAATAATCTGTTTACACGGAATGGAAAATTAAGTAGCAACATTAGATTTCTAATCAAACATGAATTGAGTGCAAAAAAGGAATTGCGAATTCCAAGCAAGGCTTGGATGCCCAAAAGACATTGAATAAAAGCTAAAAGGAACCTTTATGTGATATCTGGAGAAAAAGATAAACTTTTGTGATAATTTGGGGCTGACATTTCTCTCCCCTCCCCCCCCCCCCCCCCCCCGCACCCCGCCACCGCACACCACATGCAGGCTAATGCATTTTTTTATACGGGTGGAACATGTATTTTTGCTCATTAATTAAGTCAAAAAATCGCTAGTGGTAGACCTTAAAAAATACATGAAAGACGGGTATAAACATTGCTTAACTTTTTGATACATTGATGCTGAATGAATTTTCCCGTTATCAAGTCATTGAAAATAATACAATTAACAGCTCATATAATAAGTAGAATTAGTTAAATAAAGGAAGCAACCTGATAATATAAGTTAAATTTTACTAATAGCATATATACTGCAAATATTTGTTTTATTTTATTAGGTATATCCTAATTTATGTGCAACACTTTTTTTTAAATTTGTCCCCAAAAGAATTTCACCTTTTTATATTTAGAAACACGTTTACTTTTAGAATTATCAATTTAATTACCTTGATGAGATGATTTATAATCACACAAATGTCTAAGACTAGTTTTAGATTTCAAATTTCAAAAGTGTTCTTTTCTTTTATAAATTACGTGCTCAATCAAATGGTGTCACATAAATTGAAACAAATGGAGTATAAATCTTACTCCTTCTGTTCCACTTTATGTGACATTTTTTGAATTTCGAGGTTCAAACAAGTTTTTCTTTAACATAATTTTTTCATATATTTTTTAACTTTTCGAATGGTCAACTTTATGACTTATACTCCCTCCGTTTTAATTTATGTGAACCTATTTGATTGGGCAAAGAGTTTAAAAAAGAAGAGAAGACTATTGAACTTGTGGTGTTAAATGAGTCACATATATTTTGTGTGGCTATAATCATCGGATAAAGATAAATTATTTCCAAATATAGAAAGGAATCATTTTTTTTTTGCATGGACTAATAAGGAAATATGTTCACATAAATTGAAACGGAGAGCATAGTACTTTTTAAGTAGTTTTCAAATATGTAAATTTTATTTCAAGTAACTTGAAGATTTTATTCCTAATTTCACTATCAAAATTAAATTATTTCACTCTCAAATTCTGAATTCAAATTCTGAATTGTGCCACATAAACGGCAATATTTATAAGTTATGCTATTTTATACACATAGAGATGTGCAAGAAGAATATAAAATAGGAAAAATACTGTGCCTACAAGTGATTGACCACCATCTACTTTTACCCCTAGGGAAAAATAAAAAGAAACTCATCCCTTACAAGCCAGCTTCCAAACAAAGAGAATTAATGGAAATTGAGATTCGCAGGTATTATTCTCCTTCTTGTCCGTTGATGTTTTGTCGAGGATAAAAGCAGCACATATATATTATTATTTATAAGAAATTCAGGCAGTTTTTTCTTCTTCTAGTCTATGGATAGCTCCATCTCCATAATTATTCCAAGAAACCATGTTTTTCTTCCCAAAACAACTAAATTAGATCTCTCCTTTTTTTTTCCAATTTGTAGAGTTGAAGAATATCAAGAGTAAGATTATTGAGTTCCCATATATCCATGGCTTATGAAGGTTTTGGTAATTACTTTGGGGGGCTTTCAATATGACCATGATTAATCCTTCTCAAAACCTTTCTAAACAGAATCTTCAAAGCAGTGTTTATGTTTATGGTTTTGGTGATTACAAGAGTTATAGTCTTATGAACGAATTCGCGCAAGGGGGATATGAACGTTATAGCAAATTACAAGATTGTTTAGGATCTGATCTAGCACTGATTGGAGTACCTCATCAAAATTCTTCAATGGCTGAAGATGAGTCTAGAACCGGAAGTATTAATGAAACCGGCTCGAGTTCCAAGGATAACATTCATGATACTAACAACAACAACAACATTCGAGAAAAGGCTAAAGATAAGGTCGAGGAGGAGGAGGATGAGGAAAAAGGATGGCTTCAGTTGAGTATTGGTGGGCATACATATATGCCCACCGATAACAAGCCAGAAGGAAATCCAAGAAGATCAGGCGGATTAGTGGAACTTGATCTATTACCAGCAGATGGCATGATTGGTACTAGTTCTGAACAAGGAACTAGTACTAATGTATGTACTGTTGCTAATTTTCCAGCAGTACATACATTTCCTCATCATCATAATATACATGAATTTCGAGCACCACCACCACCTCGAACACAACAGCTTATGACTACTCCTAGTACGACCTCGTCTTTGTTTTTGCAACATCCTGGGGGAGGAACTAGTTCAACAATGTTCCAACAACAATATCAGCAAGAGATTATTAACTGGGGTTTTAGACCTATGCAGCCAATCCAACATAATTTCAATCTGTCTCTAGTGTCAGCAGGCTCACATTTTGGTTCTGGACTAGGAATTCCAGCAGCAAGCTCACATTTCGGTCCTGGACTAGGAGTTCCAGGACCAAGTTCTATAGATTTCAGGGTCATTCATCCTCCTCGAAGACCACATTCCGGGTTATGGTTTTCACTACAACCATCCTCAAACCAGTAAGTGCAGAACAAAAAACAATTTGATTCTTTTGCTTTTCCTCCCAATAAGAAAAACTGGAAGTAGCTACAAATTTCGCTGCTAATCTGTCGTTAAATTGCTCGTAATTAACAGAATTTTTCGATAATCCGTCTTTAATCCATCATTAGATAGAATTAGCAATGAATTTTGCGATTTAGCTACAAAATGTGTTAGTCACTAATTCCTACTATTTTCTTAGTAGTGTATTTTTCCTGCTTATTTGTTCTCTGACATTTAACTTCGAAATATGCCTGACTTATTGTTTGTGTACTTTGCCTTATGTTGCAGAACAAAAGAACCCTTTTTGCCGCAGATATCCAAGAGCTACCTTAGAATCAAGTAAGTCATATACTTTGAAGTTTTCCTCTCTTCTTATTTGTTTCTTTTTTTGAAATTCATATTTCTTTCAATATTTGCTTTCATTTTGACTTACTTTTTTTTTCTTTTTCTGGTCATTTCATAATTGTTCAAGAGATGGGAGGATGACAATACGATTAGTCTTGAAGTATTTGGTCAATAAGCTCCAATTGGAAAATGAATCAGAGGTATGTAAAAACCACCATTGCTAAATATTTTTATATTCTCTTGTTTGAAATTCTCCTTATGGGTTTTGAATAAATGTTCCATACTTGCCTGGAAAACCGTTAACTCTAGGACTCCAAGAAGAATTAAGACTAATATGTTTGGACCAGTAAATCCATAACATGTTAATTACAATGGTTGGTGGGGGGAAAAACATGAAAGAAACAGCAGAACTAATTAATGGTTTTATTAAGGATAATATTTATGGATTGAAAGAACTTCATAATTAGGTGGGAAGTATATTTCTAGGTAGCCATCTTCATTAATTCTTCTCTTTTTGTATTATTAGCTCTTTGCTTGTTCTACGTTTACTCAAAAAAACTATTGTGGGTTTTGTCTACTTATAAGGAAAAGCACATCTAAAACTATACCTCCATGCTTATTATTCTATTGCTTAGTGGTTTTAGAGTATGACCAAAGTCAGAAATCCAAGGAGAAAACTACATGCTACCTTATCAGCCCCAAAATCACTCAAATATATATTCTTTATAGAATAAGCCTTTGCACATTGCTTTAATTTGATGACTTTCATGGTTCGCTTCGTCCTATTTACTACAAAGAAAGTAACACTCCAATCTTTCTGGAACGACTTCATTGTTGCTAACATATCTACCTTTTTCCTAGAACATCTTTGAGAACTTAGTCCAATTGGAGATCTAAGTAGACGAATAGAAACTCATATAGGCAGATTTAGATCGAGCGAGTGTTGTAGGTTCAATTGTGTCGATTAAAAGTATGCTCTCTCAAAAAACTTAAGCTTTGAAAGCTTAGCTTAAGCTTTTAGAGAGATGGTCATACACTTCAACATGGTATTAAAGCAGGCAAAAGGTCTGGGTGTAAATCTCACTGCCTCTCAAAAAGTAAAAACAAAGATGTCACGTGTTTGGTCGATGAAAAAGAACCATGCCCACACTTGATGGGCGTGTCGGGTCATAATATAATTAAGTAATCAAACTATAATCTCTCTAAGAGCTACAAATTTTAAATGAAATGATCATACACTTCAACAAACTGAACCTATTGCTTTTGATTCAGATTGTATGTATATGTACGAAAAGCAATTAAAATATATACATTTACTAATATCATACTTATTGAAACTGACTCTAACTCCTTAATCTTGGATTTACGATATAATCAAGTATTAGCAAATGAAGCCGTTATTTAAGAGATATATCAATACTTCAATTAGAAACAAGCAGGGATGTATATATGGCGTTAATTGAGTATGTTTGTTGTGAAAGCACAGAATTAGTTGCTTGCTTTGTTATAGAGATTTTGAGTCGTAAGTTTAGAGAAAAGCGAATAGAAAATACTCTTGAGGTAGGGGGAAAATTTCTTCAATCTAATCTACGGATTCAATTACATTTCACAAAAAAAAAAAAAAAAAAAAAAAAAGCAATTGCATGATATTTTAACCAATTTGTTTTTTCTCTAAGTGAAATCATAGTTTAATTTTCTGCACTGACATTCCATGACTCGCTAACAGTTGAAAAACGAAAAAGTTTCTTATCGGTGGTTAATGAGATTGGTGGTCTCTTTATATGGACTTGGATAATCGTCCCCTCATGAGTTAGCTTTTGAGGTTGAGTTAGTCTCAAGATCCATTTCTTAACACTTACATTTCTTTATTCGTCCATGGCTGGTTCCTTAACTTTATGCTTTTTCCATTTTAATGCGGTATACTCGAATGGAATATATCTGCCTAGCACATTACAGTTCTATTTAGATGAAACCTTTTTATAGTCATTATACCAAACAAGTCGATCGCGTAAAGTTTCCAAAAGTCTGGTAAATGGAAACCCCTTCTTTTTCTTATGAAGAAAACAATAAAGTTATATTTTTGAAAGAAAAAAAATAACTTAGCTATTAGTGAGAAATTTTGTTTTGGCTTCAAGTGTTAGATATTATTTATATGCATTCTTTCCCTCATCATAATGATAAAAAATGGTTTTAAAATAAATTTTAAAAAACATAAATAAGGTTCTCTTTTTGTTTACTGCGTGTGCTTAATGATCTAGAAAATATTGGAAATTATTTTCAAGTAAAGAGGAGCCAAGGATGGCCATATTTGTATTTCTATTTGTGTTATATATGAATTTATATGGTGTTATAGATGCATATGATTTTTTGCTTATTTTTTGTAATGTTTTTATTAGCTAGGTAGCCAAAATGGGGAATGAAAGGAAGTTATATTTACTTCTTATTGTCTTAACATCCCAACATCTTCTCCTTATTAACCCATAGACATAACTAGGGACGGAGTCAGGTATAGCCAAGGGGGTTCATCCGAACCTTCTTCGGCGAAAAATTCGCTGTTTATCATGGTTAAAATTATTTTTTAAGTATATTTAGTAGATGTTAAACCCCATTTGACTTTCTCGTGTGTTCACTTTTACATATTTTGAACCCCTCGGTGAAAATTCTGATTCCGCCACTAGACATAACCACAAAAAAATTAATTAATAACATAAATAGGAAATCAATTTATTATGGAAAAGTATGTTACTTGCATGCATGTAGACAAAAGAAACCGTCGCTCATTTACTTGTTTCCTCTTGAACTTTTTATTTTATTTGATGTTAGAATCGTTAAGATTCATTCCATATTAATGATTGATAATAATATCCGAAAACAACCAGCTATGCTTGAGTATCGAGTCATCGAGATACATATACATCAAAATGTTTATTAAATAATTAGCTGCAATTCTCTTTCTAAGTTCTGTAGGATAAATTATTTTTTCCTCAACTACCTCAAATAACTTGTATTAGGGTTTTATCAAAAACACATACTAAAGAAACACGACTTTGTATAGATTAACGTTAGGATGTATGACATATAACATTCTATTCCCGAAACATTCCATATTATTTTTTAGGATTCATTATATGTATCTACGAAGGTCAACCCTTGTACCCCGACTAATACCAAGCCATGTGGATTTATTATTCTATCCTTGCACTACACAATAACATATTTATCCTGAAAAGAAGTGCTAGTACAAATAGAGTTTAAGTTATCAGGTTATCTATTTGATATTTATATATATACAAATTTTCTTAAAATGTGAAATTTGTAACTTTAAAAATAAGACATATTATCTGCTTACGATTCATAACGTAAACTCAAGTATACCTTTCTTTAGCTCAAATAAAGAACCTATATGCATCAATAACAATCTCTATCTAAAACGATAAACTCAACGAAAATAATATTCTAATCTAAGTTATTGACCTAACATTAATTAATAAGAAACGAGCCATTTCTACTTCTACGTGTTACTCGCTGCTTATATTTATTTGTAATCATCAAATTATGTAGCAGTGGCGTGCTTCGTAGAATGTAGCTTTTACTTGTTTAATAGTTGCTTCTTAATATTCACGAATGGCTACATATATCATTGCCGTCTTAATGTTATTATTTGGCCTTTATTCTTGTATGTCCTACCTAAGTTGACCTGAGGTTTGGTTATCATGTCTATGTTACTCAAACTTCCAAAATCCCGACCCTCTACACGTCATGGCAACTAAGTGACCAATTATTAAAGTTTTTAAGTGGTAGGGAATAGGATATCAATGATAGTCATAGGTCATATTTTCGTTCTTTACTTTGCAATTTGCATATATAATTCTCTCTCCCCCTTTAAATTTGCATGCCCTAATCATTGGAATTTGAAGTGTGTGTCTATCTCATCTAAAAGTTTAAGTTGTTATAGAATGTCACTAATGTGCTGGGATTCTTTTTAAAAAGTCAAGCAAGTGAAAATTGTTTTTGATTAAGAGTGTGGTGGTGAGACTTGAACCGAAAGACATTTGCTGACTTTGATACCATGTTGCGGTGTGTACCCATCTCATCTAAAAGTTTAAACTATTCGAAAGCACATTTTAATTTACTTAATTCTATTCTCCACACGACCATATGACCATATCATGAATTGAACCTACTAAAACTCACATAAACACATCTTTTTATACTCAATTTTAGACGGGGAAGAATTGTAGGGTTTAAGATTTTCACATAGAAAGACAGACTCCCAAAAAGCTTACTAACTTAGGAATGAGACAACATTATATTTTTGCTTTGGATTAGTGTTTCTTTTCATACTAGCTGCCCTATATATATATATATATATATATATATATATATATATATATATATTGTGTGTGTGTTTTTATGTAATCATGTGAGTATTTAATTTGTATATCTCGCAATCATTAGCCACATGGTACGCGAGAAACATATAGATATTAAGGATAACAATCTTAAGCAATGATCAATATATGAGAAAGCAAAATATAGCCTTCAAAATGAAGACTAGGTTACTTTTCTTTCCCTTTTTCTACGGTCTATTTTGAGCTTAATAATGATTTTTGTTGAGCACAAATGTGGAATAGTGCATTGACTTTTAAGAAGGGAAAGAGAAAGTGAACATGCTCAATGTTTGGGCGGTTTTGGACGGGGGTAATGTTGAAATGTAATTAGATAAATAGAAGTATGATTTTTCAAACAATTTGAAGTTTTAGATAGCATAGTCACTACGATATAGTATTTCGAGTAGGTAGAAATCTTAGATTCAAATTAAGTATGACAACTCACTTGTTATGTAATTCATGCGCACTTAGCCCATGAAAAATTGAGCCTGCCATATCATATTGTTGAGACATAACATAACTAAGGAGCCGTTTGGCCGTGAGCATTCTTCACTTTTTTCGAAAAAATATTTTACTTTATTTGAAAATCAACATTTGGTCATAAAAATTCCAAATACAGCTTAAAGTTGTATTTGAAATTTGGAAAATAACTAAAATCTTGTTTTCACTTTCAATACATTTAAACAACCAAATATTCTTTGCAAAACTATAATTAAACACGACTCATCTTCAACTCCAACTTCAGAATTCCAAATAAAATGAAAAATATTTGATTTTCAGGAGAAAACGCCTACTAAATATTTAAAAGTGCATTCTCTTTAACATCTTAAACTTAAAATTAGATGGTCTGATACTGATCAACATATGATATCATAGCAGATAGAGATTCAGAGTTTGAGTCTTACGTTACCTAAGAGCAAAATACAATGAATTATATTCTCTATAACCTAATTTTGCATGCCCTTAAAGTTATCATCATGACTCTATATGTGACAATGAGTTTCGTCATGCTTTCGTTTGTTTCAACTCGACTCTCTCATGGCGGATTGTAGGACCCAATTCCCTCTTATTTTTTCATGGATTAATATTTTAACCCTTTCTTTTCTTCCTCTTTTTCCTCGTAAGTGCTGCACTTTGATAGAATCAAAAAGAAACTTTTGGTCCATTTAAAAAAAGAAACCCTAAAGAAAATAGTAAAATAAAAGAAAGAACACGTCGGAGAAAAGCAATGCATGAGCTATTAGTCAATACAAGAATCATTACGAATGGTTCAAAAGAGACAAAATAAGAAGTGACTAGTTAAATAATTAATAGTCGACAGATTAAGACAAGGAATAAGTAAGAGTATCAATTAATAGATATTTAGTTCCGTTTAATCAGGATGGATAAAATCTTAAACATAATGAAACCAAGTCCTATTATGCTTAAATTTTAAAAGTGGGAGAGAGATACCTCATGATTCATGAAGGAATATTGACCTTCATTTCACATTTTTATATTCTTTTTTTATTTTTTATTTCTATGTTTATTCTCTTTTGAAGAAGACATAAATAAAAGCAACGTGAATGAGACGTGCATGAATATAGGACAATAAAGCTAAGTGATATGTACAAGTCATGTAGAACTTCTTTATTCTCTATTCTTTTTGTAGAAGTAGGTATTTGATTTTGATAACTACGAATAAAAAAGAGTTTAAGTAATATACATTGTTAGGACAAAAAAATTACACCATCTCGTTATCTTTACTTGTTGTAGTAGATTATACTCCTATATCTTATTTTCAAGATTTCAAATCTCGTATTTTTGAGTATCTATATATGCCCTTTTAATGACCTAATTTTGTAAATAGTGCTTAGACAGACTTTGTATAAATCTTAAACTCAATAAATTATGGAAAAGTATAAAGATAAAGGTTGATCCTTTGTCGAACTATCATCAAGTTATCTTTACTTGTTATAGCAGATTATATTTTTCTTTATCAAATTTCAATATCATATTTTAAACTCAATAAATGATGGAAAAGTATAAAGATAAAGGTTGATCCCTTGCCGTACTATCATCAGGTTATCTTTACTTGTTGTAACAAATTATATTTTTCTTTATCAGATTTTAAATATCACATTTTAAAAAAGATTTATCCATACATATTCTTTGAATGATCTGATTATATAAAATTGTTTAGACGGACTTTTTATAAAACTTAAAACTCAATAAATTATGGAAAAGTATAAAGATAAAGGCTGATTCCTTGCCGTACTATTTGGACTCGTCGCCTTCTCTTACTTTTTTTTTTCTCCCTCAAATATTTATCTGTCAATTCTAAAGATAAATTTTTATCTCTCAATTAATAAGATATGGGAAATCTTTACATCATAATCAGGGAGTAACATATTTATTTATAATTTGATGAAGTCTAAGGTATAATCATTCTGGATTAGGAGCAAAGTCTAAGTGGACCTCTAATATGATTAAAGTTGGTTGTAGTTTTCAACAATGGGATTGGTGGGTTGCCCAGCTCGACCCATTTGGTCTGTTCTCATTTGCTTTATTTTTACTTTTATTTATAAGTTGCATGTTGATTTCACACGTGTATAGCTGATAGTATAAAAGAGATTAGTAGCATGTTAATTATCTGATTTAACTTTCAGAATATTATAATTCCATCAATTATGAGCAATTTTAATTATTTTTTAGATAACCTGACGGTGTAAAAGTAGTTCATATTCTTTGAAGTTAAACTTGTTGCAACAATGGGTGAGGAAAGGAAGGCCCAACTACGTGTCCCAAATAGTTGATTACACAGTTGTATACTCTAATTATGAATCATAATTACTACAACAATAACATACTCAGTATAATCTCACAAAATGGGGTCTGGAGAGGGTAGAGTGTACGCAGACCTTACTCCTACCTTGAGAGGTAAAGAGGTTGTTTCCAATAGACCCCTGACTCAAGAAAAGCAATTCAAAGCAGTGAATCATAATTACTATTGTTTGATTAAACCATGGCAAAGAATCAATCAATTTGTGTATTCTATGTTATTTAGTTTACTTGCATGTTTTTTTGGCACTTGTATTTATGGTTGTTTAATTTCACTGATGGAAATTTGACTCTTGTTACTTCAGATAGAGATAACATGTAGAGGCCAACAGCTACAACCATTCTTGACATTGCAACATGTAAGAGATCATATATGGAGTACTAATGCTGCTGACAATATCCTCACTTTGCTTCCTTCAGAAACTTCTAATCATGTCATGGTTCTACATTATGGTAGAAGTGCCGCTCAAAATTAACTGACAGAAATATCTCGACTTTTCTAGAACAGGTCCGAGTCAATAGCAATGATTTGAAGCACTTTTTTAAACTATTTCAGAAACTCAAGGACTTTATCGTATGGATATGCAAAATACAGGATTTCCAGTTCTAACAAGAAAAGGAAGGAAACGCGAAAGCCCAACAGGACTCCTATTGGCTATTACAAAACAAGCTCTACATATTTAACGTTAGACAAAAGTTGACTGATGCTTTGTTTAGGGACGAGAGTCACTCCTTTTTTTTCCGAGTTTGCCTGCATTCTCTGGACAGACAGGGCACTCCCCTTTCTCGAGGAAGCCGACGACGAGAATTTATAATCGTCAAGAAAGGGTGCTAAATTATTTAATTTTTTTTTCATGGTATTATTGTTAAACTATTGTTACTCCCTCCACTTTCTTTTCCTTCCTTACTCACCTTATTGATTGCTTTTGGCTAGTCTTGTTAATTATCTCTATCACCAACAAAGAGTAGTTTTTTTTTTCCTTCTTTCTTTTGGAAATTGTATTTCCTCTATTTGGGGAGGGGGTGAGGTCAATTTTCTTCTCTAATTAGATGAAGAAAATAAAATAATTTCAATATGTTTTTACCCCAAAACCATGTGTATTATAGAGTTTTGGCTGACAGCTTAACCAGATTGTATTACTTAAAACATAAGAGTATGGAGTTAACATGTTTTTTCCCCTTGCGAATTGGTTGTCTCGATTTACTTTAGAGATAAGGGTAAAAAACTCACCTCAACTATCACTTTAGTTAGCACAACAAATCTTGACTTATATATGATGGTGTGTGTACTACACTCTCTTTTTTTAAAAAAAAAAAAATCGTGCCACGTAGCACTCCACATGGATAAATAATTCCACCCTGGCAGAACTAATTGTTAGGTTGAAAGTTAATTTCACGTGGATAATTTGCCCACATTTGCAAAAGACATTCTCCCTCATTTTGACAAGAAAATATGACCACCGAAGAAGATGAAGGGAAACAAAATGAAGGAGAAAATATGATTAGCTCTTACAGAAGAAGAAAATGAAGAAAAAAGCTGATAATTAAGAAGAAATAAATGAGAAAATCTGCACAAGAGAAGAAGAAATGAAGAAAAATGGTTGAGAAATGATGAAGAAGAAGGTGGAGAGCTTAGGGTTTTAAAGAATTAATTAGAAATTAAAAATAATAATAATAATAATAATGAGTCAGCTCATATATAGCTGTTACATATGTCAAATGGACGCAATCTTTTGAGAAAATTATGTTTCACGCGCATTTTGGTGTTTGAGGTCAAACATTTAGTCTAGTCAGCGTTCATGTATGTTTTACTAACTATCTGGTGATAATTTAAGTAGGAAAGTCTCACTTTGGATAGTTGAGATATGAAACACAAAAAGAAAAAAGTGATAGTTGAGGTGTATTTTTGACCCTTACCTCTTTACTTTATCGTATATAGTGTTCCTCAATTTGTACTTTATCTTATTGTCATGTTGTTGCATGGAGATTTTTTATTCATAAAGGGCATTTAATTCGTGGCAATTAGATGTGCCCCAGAAACATACTGGGAAACTTTACTCCAGTCTACTTTTTCCAATCAAAAGTAATCTTCGATCAGGCCGGAGGTCAGGTCACTACTAGAAATAGTGGTTTTTACTATCGACATTCAGTAGGAAATTTGTGCAATAAAATATGATTTTCTCACTTTATTCTCACCGAATTATCTCACTAAGAAAAAGCATGGTGGAAAACAGATTCTCATTGAAATGGTGGGGAACTTCCTAATTTTTTCTTGTGAAAACACTATTATTTAGGTTTTTCCCACCGACATTCAGCAGGAAATAGGAAATAGCCGCTGAACATTTTTCAGTAGAAAATTCAGCGGAAAAATAATAATTTTTTAATGGTGGGCAAGATCCCTACCGTGTGTATTAATAATCAATAACAAACTACATTTACGAGAGGTATGTAATGTCTATCCTCTTAAAAAGATCGAGATTGGACATTGTTTAACTCTGTACAAAGTATTGCTTTGGCCACGCCTTTGCACACTAAAATACATAAAGGTACACATATTTTACTAGGAAGTTACTTATGAGATACCCCCATTTACACCTTTTAGTATACAAAAATAGGTACACAAATACACATGAAACCATCAGCATATACAAGCTCACGATACTTTTTAGTCCTAATTCTGAAATTAGGAATCCTCCAGTAATCAATTTTTAAAGTACCTTCACTTGTCTAGGCAACTCATCAAAGATCTGATAGGTAATTTGATTAAGTGCAAGACGACTCAAGGATGGAAGCTTATCAGCTACCTGATTAGATTCTCTAAAATAGTGTTGAATAGTTCAATTTGGGGCAGCTAAAGAGTCTTTAAATATTCCTGATCACAGGTACGTACCAACTGCCAAGGATCAATTTGAAAGACATTCCTCATCTCATTCCATAAGCTAGTAACATAGAGTTAATTTGTTTCTAATTCGAACAGTTTCTAGATCGATTTGGACAAATCTAGCTCCAGCAGACTCTGATCTCTTCTTCTTTTTTTCTTGTATGGAAATGATTTTTGCACTATTTTGGTGGAATGAATGGTGATTATGATGTTTTGTAGTGGTGGTTTGAAGTTGAATGAATGTATGTTCGGTATCTCTCATTGTATATCTGGTGTATAATTACTGCATGTCTTATGTATCGTTGTATATACCGTGATATGCACATGACACGTACATGTAACGATATACAAGCATGTATATTATTATGATATGTGTATGCCATGTATACGTCTTGAATATTTTGTGTAAGTCAATGTATATCATTGTGTTTCATGCGGAAATCAACTGTATATATTGACATGCATATTGTTGGAAATTTGGGAGAGCAAGACAACACAAATAACACTCAAAACTCACTAGAAGAGAAATGGAAGAAAGATGATTTTATACTCGACTTAATTCAAATGGCTAGATTACATGACTATTTATAGGTGAATTCATCCATGTTCTAGCCTAGTATACATGTATCACTATTAATAATTTTACACTTCACATCCTCCAAGTAGGGGTGGGCATGGTATGGTAGATACCGATTACCATACCGAAACCGAACTTTTTTATACCGCGGTTTCGGTGTTATGGTATTTGGTATGCATTTTTAAAAAGTTTGGTATTTGGTATGATTTCGGTATTCATAAAGAAAATACCGAAAACCATACCAAAGTATATAATTACATATACAATTCATATATCTTAGTATTATAATACTAACAAATATATAAACTAGTATTATTAGAAAATTAATTGTTTAAACGTTGGAACTTTGATTACCCTATCTTGATTTAAATGTCTTTTTATGTAATTGATTTACGAATGGCATTGCTTGTACTTTCTTTTGAATATTTTTTCATGTGTAAGGTGTTTAGTACATAATAATTGAAACATTTCTTAAGTAGCGGAAGTCATAATTCCCCATGATATGAGTATATGTAAGTCGAAGTCGGACAAACTATGGTACCCATTTATCGTACCGTAAAATACTGAAACCGAACTTTAAAATACCGAACCATACCAAATTAGTTTGGTACGGTAATGGTATAATATTTTTAGAAACCGAATACCGAAATTACCGTACCGAAGTTTCAAATACCGTACCATGCCCACCCCTACCTCCAAGTACATGAATAAGAACTCACTAGACTAATGTAGAATTTTCCACCAATTTATATATCTCCTAATACATTAATCTACTAGTTCATGAACTAAATTAAATATAATGTGAACAAATTAAATAATGTGAACAAGTTTATTTTTTCAACCCCCCCCCCCCCCCCCCCCTCCCCCAAACTTGATTCACTACTCCAAGAGCCATACGCAAATTCTGAAAAATATCAATCTTCAACGGTTTGGTGAAAATGTCCGCAACTTGGTCTTGAGATTTCACAGACTCAAGCTCTACCTCCTTCTTCGATATGCAATCTCTACTGAAATGATACTTAGTATCAATATGTTTGCTCCTTTCATGAAACACCGGGTACTTGGCCAACGCAATGGCCGATTTGTTATCGACACAAATTGTTATGTCCCGTTTTTTTTTTTTTTTTTTTTTGCATAATTGGAAATCTTGAGAATAATTAAGACTTGTGTGTTACAAGGCAATAATTTGATTTTAGTTAATATGCTTATGTCGTTTATGAAATTATTGGTGTAAAGACATCGGGGAAGGCCGAGGGCAAATTTGGAATTTCGGAAATTAGTTTCGGAAATTACAAAACGAGATTTCAACGAATTGAGCCAAGAAAAATTTGAAGGAAAATTGAGGCCCAAACCTTAGGGGGTGGCCGGCCAAGAGGCTTGGCCCAAGCCCCATTTTAAGTGGTCATGTGATCAACATGTGACCACTTAATCAATGTATATATCCATGTTTATCTATAGAAGGATCAAGAAACAAATTAAAAACTCATCTTGGAGTTCTTGAACCTATTCGGCCGAACCCCATAGAGAGAAAGAAAAAAAAAATTCCTAGCCTTGTTTTGATTCTAGAAATCTTGTTCTTCTCATATTTGTAGTAAGTTCAAGACGCTCTCCGACGTGATACAATTTGTTTGGCGAAAGAATCACGTTTGCGGCAAGTCGGAATTTCAAGAAAAGGTAAGAATTTTGCCACTTTTGTGTTATGGAATTTGTATGAATATTATAAGGATTGAGAATAGACGAGAATTGCGTAGTTTTGGTGTGTGTGTGAAACCGTGGGTGTGTGTGTGTGTGGTGAAGTGGTCGTGAGCCATGTTATGGTGAAGGAGACGAATTTGATTGTTGTTTAGTTTGCTAGTTGCGTCGTTATGGCATTTATGACGTAAATGAATGTTTAACGAGTTGAATTGGCATTGGGAATGGTTGCGGGTTTTGTGGGAAATTATATGATTTTTGCACATTCCTATATAATTGTGGAAGTAAGACTTTAAATGTGGATTATGGTTGTTAATAAATTTGGAAGGAAGACAATGTGATTTGGGAAGTTTTGTTGCATTCGTAGAAGTTTTGAATAGAATATGGAAAGTAGCGGATTGCTTTAAATTCATGTATATCGCTTGGAATATTATTGGAATGTGTTTGAATAACTTTGAATGAGTAAATGAATATGATAATGTGGATGTTAGTTTGATGTTGTGAAGTTTGGATGAAAGTTGTTGATTTATGTAGAAAGAAAGAATATTGACGTTAGAGTGATTTTGTTATGACTTGTGATGTTTGTGATATTGTGGGTTGTTGTTGTTGTTGTATATGGAGCCGAGCTAAGTCTCGGGGTGTTATATATATAGGGGAAATGCTGCCGAAATTTCGGTAGACAAAAATGAGGTTAAGTGAATTCTTAAGCCTTGAAATCCCTAATTGGTAACTTTGACCATTTGCAGATTCTGAGCGAAACGGGACTTGAGTTTTGGGCGAGCCTAAGACGCATATAAGGTATGTAAGGCTACCCACTCCTTCTTTTGGCATGTCTAGGTATGCTAGGTCGATATCGAAACCCCGGGAGCAATTCTGTTCCTCGAAATCCGAATTAGAAAATGTCTACTTTTCATTCAATCGAATTGAATCTTAAAGACCTTATTTTGGCTGGAAAGTAACCAAATGTCCGAAACTTATGCAAATGTAATCAAATCGCTTCGGAACCTTCACGTATGGTCCCATAGACCTCAAATGTCCGTGATTCATGTCCGCCGCCTCGACTTGACCCGAGGTGGGCCCGCTAACCCCGAGGTGCCTTTGTTTGCTCTATTAGGCCCTCTTTTTGTAATATTTCGATAAGAGACCTTTGTTTATGAAATTGTCTATTATAAAATAATGTCTTGATTACCACAATATGTTAAACTGTATTTTGGGCTATAAACACCATTTCGGGAACACCTTTGTGAAACGAACTCCGTATTAACTAATTGTCGACTACCTTGACTAAAGATTTGACTTATGATCTTAACAAGATTCAAAGAATATTTTGACATACAAATTGCATTGTTTGCTCGCGACTCCACTCGTGCCCTTATTATGACTTCGTTCACCGGTTCCCGGGCCGGTTATGATTCGTGCGCACTATGATAAATTCGGCCGTATGCTGTGTTACGGTTCCCGAGACCTCGCCATAGGGTCGGGTTCCGTTTGGATTTATGCTGTGATATGGCTGGTGATGCGTTATGATGATATGTGTGTTCGGGGATGTACGGAGATTTGAACCTTCTGGTGTTATGCTGTGTGGCACCAGCGTCGGAGTGGTGACCACGTTCCTGAGCTTCGCATGATTTTGTTTGCATTATGTATATATGATTTTGATACAGATTTTGATATACTGTTCGGTATTCCCCCTTTTATATCCTGTTTGTTTTCAGTTGTGGCTTATGTTTCTATACTCTATGCTTTATATACTCAGTACATCTTTCGTACTGACCCCCTTTCTTCGGGGGCTGCGTTTCATGCCCGCAGGTACAGACACTGGTGATCCACCACTGTAGGCTCCACTTTCTGCTATTTCGGAGTACTCCCTTTTGATCCGGAGTCCACTTTTGGTACATACATCTTTTGCTATGTATATATATTTCTGTATATCTGACTATTTGGGTACGGTGGAGCCCTGTCCCGTCATATGATTCTGTCGGTCTGTTTAGAGGTCTGTGGACATGTTTGTAGGTTGGGGTCTTTCTGTACGGATGTGTGTATATGTTGTGTTTGGGAGATCCCATTCGCCGCGGCGGCCGGTCCGCATATGTTTACATGTTGCCTTGTTGGCCGATGAGGCCTTTGTTGGTATTTTCTGTGCGCAGGGTTATTTCGGATAGTCTGTAAAACAAAGGAAACTCTGCCGAAATTTTTCTGGAAATTATCTAAATTTGGAATATAGCCTTGTCGGCTTCTGCTATATACTTGAATGCATTTGATAGATGGGTTTGGGTGCCCAGATCGGGCACTAGTCACGGCCTACAGGGTTGGGTCGTGACAAAAGTGGTATCAGAGCGGTTTGTCCTCGGAATGTCTACAGGCCGTGTCTCGTAGAGTCTTGTTTATCGGTGTGTTGTGCACCACATCTATAAACAGGAGGCTACAGGGCATTTAGGGTGTTACCTTTCTTTGAAATCTTAGATCGTGCGATAGAGCTGTGCTATAGGATGATTCTGATCTGATTCGTTATTGTGTTTGCAGTGATGCCTCCGAAGAAGGCAACGGCGGCCCAGAAGGGCAAGCCAGGGATGGCAGGCGCTAGTCAGGCACAGCGAGTTACCCGGGCTCGTGTTTATGATTTGCCCGAGGTGGTGCCCCATTCAGAGGGATCCGCTACACCACCGGCGGAGCCTGGAGCAGGTCCATCAGCAGCTCTAGGGGCCCGAGTACCCGCACCCGAGCCTCCAGCTCCTCACCCAGGGGCGGAGGACAGGACACTGAGAGAGGCTGTGCAGTTATTGACACTCTGTTAGCGGGACAGGCTCGCAGACGCGGGCGGAGAGATGATGATGATGACGACAGGCGTGACAGCCTGAGGGTTCGAGAGTTCCTATCATGTGGCCCTCCAGAGTTTTTCGGGTCTAAGCCCGACGAGGACCCCCATGACTTTATTCGGGGGATGCGGCGCTCACTAGACTTGGTCAGGGCTCCAGAGACTGAGTCTGTTGAGTTGGCTTCGCATAGACTACAGGATGTTGCTGCTCACTAGTATGAGTCCTGGGAGCTATCCAGGGGTGAGGGTGCTCCCCCAGCTACTTGGGACGAGTTCGTGACTGCTTTCACTCGCCACTTTTTGCCCCCAGAGTTACGGCGGGCGCGGGTTGACCGATTTTTGCATCTGCAGCAGAGGGGTCGGAGCGTCTGTGAGTATAATATGACGTTTGATTCTCTGGCCCGGTACGCACCTGCCATAGTAGCAGATATGGCCGATCGGATGCACAGATATGTGATGGGGTTAGACCGCTACTTGATTGATGGTTGTATGGCGGTGGCATTGCAGACAGACATGGATATTGCCCGACTACAGGCTTATGCTCTGGGTATGGAGGACCGACATAGAGCTGATTATTCCAGCAGAGATCGGGACAGGAGGCCGCCCAAGAGGGCCAGATCCGCAGGCTATTCTGGAAACTCTCGAGGCGGACAGCCTCAGCAGCAGCAGTCAGGCAGACATTTTCCTCCGTCAGGCCGGGGTACACAATCGGCCGGCAGGAGATTTGATAGTGCAGGACCGTCTGGGGCCGGTCAGAGTTCCAGAGCATCAGGTTCACAGGTATCCAGAGGTCCCAGTCAGCCCAGACCACCCAGGCCCCGTTGTTCCCATTGCGGGAAATCACATCCAGGGGAGTGCTATCGACTTACTGGAGCCTGTTTTTCATGCGGCGGTCAGGGCCATATTATGCGAGATTGTCCGTTGGCGAGCGGTTCGGGTAGTGTAGCTCAGCCGACGGGATCGGCCGCTGGTTCATCATTTGCTCCATCAGTTGCACGCCCTGCGGGGCAAGTTATGACGGCACCGGCGGGATGCGGTCGAGGCCGTGGTAGTGCTTCGGGTTCTAGCGGTCCCTCGAACCGCATATATGCATTAGCCAGTCGCCAGGACCAGGAGGCTTCGCCGAATGTCGTCACTGGTATATTACTGGTTTTCTCCAGATCGGTATATGCACTGATTGATCCTGGTTCTACTTTATCATATATTTCCCCGCTCGTTGCTAGTAAAATTGGGATAGTGTCTGAGCCTATAGAGCCATTTGAGGTGGCTACACCGGTCGGGGATTGTATTATAGCGAGGCAGGTATATAGGGATTGTTCTGTGACTATATGTGATCGTTGTACTAAAGCTGATTTGATAGAATTAGATATGCTGGAATTCGACGTCATTATGGGTATGGACTGGTTAGCTTCCTGTTATGCTAATGTTGACTGCTAGAAAAAGGTAGTCCGTTTTCAGTTTCCAGGGGAACCAGTTATAGAGTGGTTCGGGTCTACGGCATCGCCGATGGGTAAGTTTATTTCGTACCTCAAGGCTAAGAAGATGATTCAGAAAGGTTGTATCTACCATCTGGTTCGTGTGCACGATACTACAGCCGAGACACCTACTCTTCAGTCTGTTCCGGTTGTTAATGAATTCTCAGATGTGTTCCCAGATGAGCTTCCGGGTCTTCTGCCTGAACGGGAGATAGATTTCACTATAGACTTGTTGCCGGATACGCAGCCTATATCTATTCCTCCGTACAGAATGGCACCGGCTGAATTGAAGGAATTGAAAGAGCAGCTGAAAGATTTGTTAGATAAAGGCTTTATTAGACCTAGTACATCACCCTGGGGAGCGCCGGTACTATTTGTAAGAAAGAAAGATGGGTCACTGCGAATGTGTATCGATTATCGGCAATTGAATAAGGTGACTATAAAGAATAAATATCCCCTCCCCCGGATTGATGATTTGTTTGATCAGTTGCAGGGTTCTAAATATTTTTCAAAGATAGATTTGCGCTCGGGTTATCATCAGGTGCGAGTACGAGAATCAGATATCCCGAAGACTGCTTTCAGGACCCGGTACGGGCATTATGAATTCAGAGTGATGTCTTTCGGGCTGACTAATGCTCCAGCGGTATTCATGGATCTGATGAATCGGGTATTTCGGCCTTTCTTGGATATGTTCGTGATTGTGTTTATCGATGATATTTTGATTTATTCACGATCAGCAGAGGAGCATTCAGATCATTTGAGAACAGTACTTGGCATTCTTCGGCAACAAAAATTATATGCTAAATTTTCCAAATGTGAATTCTGGTTAACCTCTGTGGCATTCTTGGGACATATTGTCGGAGCAGATGGTATTCGGGTCGATACACAGAAGATTGAGGCTGTACAAAATTGGCCCAGGCCTACTACACCGACAGAGGTACGCAGTTTTCTGGGGTTAGCCGGATATTATCGGAGGTTCGTGGAGAATTTTTCTTCTATAGCAGCACCACTGACGAAGCTTACTCAGAAAGCAGCGAAATTTCAGTGGACTGATGCCTGTGAGCGCAGCTTTCAGTCGTTGAAAGAAAAATTAATTACAGCTCCAGTTTTAGCTCTTCCAGAAGGGTCAGATGGATATGTTGTCTATTGTGATGCCTCTGGTATTGGGATAGGTTGCGTGTTGATGCAGCACGGTCGAGTTATAGCCTATGCTTCCCGGCAGCTCAGACCGCACGAGAAGAATTATCTCACTCATGATCTTGAGTTGGCCGCGGTGATTCATGCTTTGAAGATTTGGCGGCATTATTTATATGGGGTCCATGTTGATATTTATACGGACCATAAGAGTCTCCAGTATATTTTTAAGTAGAAGGAACTGAATTTGCGGCAGAGAAGATGGCTTGAATTATTGAAAGATTATGACGTTGATATTCTGTACCATCCTGGGAAAGCCAATGTGGTAGCGGATGCACTTAGCCGCAAGTCTTTGGGCAGTTTGGCTGATGTACCACCTGGTAAGAAAGATTTGGTTCGTGAAATTCATCAGTTGGCCAGCCTTGGAGTTCGTTTGGCAGATTCTGGAGACTCTGTGATTTCTGTTCGGGCAGTTGCTGAATCATCTATTACAGAAGAAGTAAAGCAGCGGCAGTTTGAAGATCCTATTCTGGTTCAGTACAGGGATGTGGCCCTTAATAAAGAAAAGACTCCGTTTGAAATTTCGCCCAAAGGGGTATTGTTATATGAAGGCAGATTCTGTGTACCGGATGTTGCAGGCTTACGGCGACAAATCATAGGCGAGGCGCATAATGCACGGTATTCTGTTCATCCTGGTTCCACAAAAATGTATCATGATCTCAGGTGTTTGTATTGGTGGGACGGTATGAAGAAAGATATCGCCGAGTTCGTTAGTCAGTGCCCGAATTGTGAGCAGGTTAAAATTGAACATCAGAAGCCCGGTGGATTATTACAGGAGATGGAAATCCCAGCCTGGAAATGGGAGATGATTAATATGGATTTCGTTGTTGGGTTACCGCGCACTCCACGCAGGTATGATTCTATTTGGGTTATTGTTGACAGATTGACGAAATCAGCCCACTTTCTCCCAGTCCGGACTACTTATTCAGCAGAGGATTATGCTAGATTATACATCAGAGAGATAGTCAGACTTCACGGAGTCCCTGTATCTATTATTACCGACCGAGGTGCCCAGTTTACGGCAAATTTCTGGAGGTCATTTCAGGAGGGACTAGGGACTCAGGTGAGCCTCAGTACAACTTTTCATCCTCAGTCCGACGGGCAGGCCGAGCGCACTATTCATACGCTGGAAGATATGTTGCGGGCCTGCGTTATTGATTTCAGAGGCAGCTGGGATGATCATTTGCCGCTTATTGAATTTCCCTACAATAACAGTTATCACTCCAGCATTCAGATGGCACCGTATGAAGCCCTTTATGGCAGGAAATGCAGATCTCCTATTGGTTGGTTCGACGTGGGCGAAACTAAATTAATTGGGCCAGATGTGATTCAGGAAGCAGTTGATAAAGTAAAACTTATTCGGGAGCGATTATTGGCTGCACAGAGTCGACAGAAATCATATGCAGACAGACGACGTCGACCATTAGAGTTCCAGATTGGCGACTGGGTATTTTTGAAAGTGTCGCCTATGAAGGGTGTTATGAGATTCGGTAAAAAGGATAAGTTAAGCCCGCGGTATATCGGGCCATATCAGATCATTCGGAAGATAGGCGAGGTCGCCTATGAGTTAGACTTACCATCCGATTTGGAGGCAGTACACCCGGTATTTCATGTGTCCATGCTGCGAAAATGTATTGGTGATCCTTCCAGAATATTCCCAGTAAATGATATCCAGGTAACGGAACAATTGTCTTACGAAGAGCAGCCTGTAACTATTCTGGACCGACAGGTACGGAGACTACGCACTAAGGAAGTGCCTTCTGTTAAAGTCATGTGGCGCAACAACAATCGGGAGGAGATGACCTGGGAGGCGGAGGATGAGATGAAGAAGAAATACCCCCACTTGTTCCCGACGTCCATAGGTAATCTAAACTTTTCAGTTTGTTGAGTTGACTGAAAAAATGAATTACGTATGCCATTATTAAAGCGAGACTCCCCCGTTATGCTCATAAGACTTTATAAGTTTAATTTAACATTCGGGGACGAATGTTCTTAAGGGGGGGAGAATGTTATGTCCCGTGTTTTTTTTTTTTTTTTTTGCATAATTGGAAATCTTGAGAATAATTAAGACTTGTGTGTTACAAGGCAATAATTTGATTTTAGTTAATATGCTTATGTCGTTTATGAAATTATTGGTGTAAAGACATCGGGGAAGGCCGAGGGCAAATTTAGAATTTCGGAAATTAGTTTCGGGAATTACAAAACGAGATTTCAACGAATTGGGCCAAGAAAAATTTGAAGGAAAATTGAGGCCCAAACCTTAGGGGGTGGCCGGCCAAGAGGCTTGACCCAAGCCCCATTTTAAGTGGTCATGTGATCAACATGTGACCACTTAATCAATGTATATATCCATGTTTATCTATAGAAGGATCAAGAAACAAATTAAAAACTCATCTTGGAGTTCTTGAACCTATTCGGCCGAACCCCATAGAGAGAAAGAAAAAAATAATCCTAGCCTTGTTTTGATTCTAGAAATCATGTTCTTCTCATATTTGTAGTAAGTTCAAGACGCTCTCCAATGTGATACAATTTGTTTGGCGAAAGAATCACGTTTGCGGCAAGTCGGAATTTCAAGAAAAGGTAAGAATGTTGCCACTTTTGTGTTATGGAATTTGTATGAATATTATAAGGATTGAGAATAGACGAGAATTTCGTAGTTTTGGTGTGTGTGTGAAACCGTGGGTGTGTGTGTGTGTGGTGAAGTGGCCGTGAGCCATGTTATGGTGAAGGAGACGAATTTGATTGTTGTTTAGTTGCTAGTTGCGTCGTTGTGGCATTTATGACGTAAATGAATGTTTAACGAGTTGAATTGGCATTGGGAATGGTTGCGGGTTTTGTGGGAAATTATATGATTTTTGCACATTCCTATATAATTGTGGAAGTAAGACTTTAAATGTGGATTATGGTTGTTAATAAATTTGGAAGGAAGACAATGTGATTTGGGAAGTTTTGTTGCATTCGTAGAAGTTTTGAATAGAATATGGAAAGTAGCGGATTGCTTTAAATTCATGTATATCGCTTGGAATATTATTGGAATGTGTTTGAATAACTTTGAATGAGTAAATGAATATGATAATGTGGATGTTAGTTTGATGTTGTGAAGTTTGGATGAAAGTTGTTGATTTATGTAGAAAGAAAGAATATTGACGTTAGAGTGATTTTGTTATGACTTGTGATGTTTGTGATATTGTGGGTTGTTGTTGTTGTTGTATATGGAGCCGAGCTAAGTCTCGGGGTGTTATATATATAGGGGAAATGCTGCCGAAATTTCGGTAGACAAAAATGAGGTTAAGTGAATTCTTAAGCCTTGAAATCCCTAATTGGTAACTTTGACCATTTGCAGATTCTGAGCGAAACGGGACTTGAGTTTTGGGCGAGCCTAAGACGCATATAAGGTATGTAAGGCTACCCACTCCTTCTTTTGGCATGTCTAGGTATGCTAGGTCGATATCGAAACCCCGGGAGCAATTCTGTTTCTCGAAATCCGAATTAGAAAATGTCTACTTTTCATTCAATCGAATTGAATCTTAAAGACCGTATTTTGGCTGGAAAGTAACCAAATGTCCGAAACTTATGCAAATGTAATCAAATCGCTTCGGAACCTTCACGTATGGTCCCATAGACCTCAAATGTCCGTGATTCATGTCCGCCGCCTCGACTTGACCCGAGGTGGGCCCGCTAACCCCGAGGTGCCTTTGTTTGCTCTATTAGGCCCTCTTTTTGTAATATTTCGATAAGAGACCTTTGTTTATGAAATTGTCTATTATAAAATAATGTCTTGATTACCACAATATGTTAAACTGTATTTTGGGCTATAAACACCATTTCGGGAACACCTTTGTGAAACGAACTCCGTATTAACTAATTGTCGACTACCTTGACTAAAGATTTGACTTATGATCTTAACAAGATTCAAAGAATATTTTGACATACAAATTGCATTGTTTGCTCACGACTCCGCTCGTGCCCTTATTATGACTTCGTTCACCGGTTCCCGGGCCGGTTATGATTCGTGCGCACTATGATAAATTCGGCCGTATGCTGTGTTACGGTTCCCGAGACCTCGCCATAGGGTCGGGTTCCGTTTGGATTTATGCTGTGATATGGCTGGTGATGCGTTATGATGATATGTGTGTTCGGGGATGTACGGAGATTTGAACCTTCTGGTGTTATGCTGTGTGGCACCAGCGTCGGAGTGGTGACCACGTTCCTGAGCTTCGCATGATTTTGTTTGCATTATGTATATATGATTTTGATACAGATTTTGATATACTGTTCGGTATTCCCCCTTTTATATCCTGTTTGTTTTCAGTTGTGGCTTATGTTTCTGTACTCTATGCTTTATATACTCAGTACATCTTTCGTACTGACCCCCTTTCTTCGGGGGATGCGTTTCATGCCCGCAGGTACAGGCACTGGTGATCCACCACTATAGGCTCCACTTTCTGCTATTTCGGAGTACTCCCTTTTGATCCGGAGTCCACTTTTGGTACATACATCTTTTGCTATGTATATATTTCTGTATATCTGACTATTTGGGTACGGCGGGGCCCTGTCCCGTCATATGATTATGTCGGTCTGTTTAGAGGTCTGTAGACATGTTTATGGGTTGGGGTCTTTCTGTACGGATGTGTGTATATGTTGTGTTTGGGCGATCCCATTCACCGCGACGGCCGGTCCGCATATGTTTACATGTTGCCTTGTTGGCCGATGAGGCCTTTGTTGGTATTTTCTGTGCGCAGGGTTATTTCGTATAGTCTGTAAAACAAAGGAAACTTTGCCAAAATTTTTCTGGAAATTATGTAAATTTGGAATATAGCCTTGTCGGCTTCTGCTATATACTTGAATGCATTTGATAGATGGGTTTGGGTGCCCAGATCGGGCACTAGTCACGGCCTACGGGGTTGGGTCGTGACACAAATCTTAGTTGCATCTTCTTGCGTTTGGTGAAGTTCTTCCAACAAGCTCCTTAGCCAAATTGTATGACAAACACAAGAAGAAGCTGCTACATACTCCGATTCACGTGTTGAAAAAGTCACAACTGGTTGCTTCTTGGAATTCCATGTAAATGCAGAATTTCCAAAAAAGGAAAACAAACTGGTAGTACTTTTCCGGTCATCAACATCACCAGCCCAGACACTATCACAATAGCTAACAAGCTTCAAGTCTTTGCAAGGTGAATAGAAAATTCCATACATAATCAAGCGCACCTTTGATGTACCGGAGTATTCTCTTGGCTGCTTTTAAATGAGAAGTTGTTGGAGTTTCCATAAAGCGACTGACAAGTCCAACACCAAAAAGAATATTGGGTCTCGTACAAGTTAAATATCTTAAGCTTCCAGCAAGACTCTTGAAATATGTGGGAATTATATTTTCTCGATCTTCATGCTTGGACAATTTAACTCCTCAGTCCACGGGGGTACTAACAGGCTTGCAATTCTCCATCTCAAATTTCTTGAGAATCTCCTTTGCATCTTCTCCTTGAGAAATAAAGATGCCATCACTCTTCTGCTCCACTTTAATGCCAAGATAGTATGACATTAGGCCAATGTCCGTCATCTCGAATTCTCTTGTCATTAATTTCTTGAATTCTTCAAACATCTTTGGATTATTTCCTGTCAAGATTAAATCATCCACATACAAACAAACAAGTAATGTGTCACCATCTTCATTAATTTTTACATAAAGTGCATGCTCATGTGGCCATTTTGAAAAACCATTTGCTTGGAAGTATTTGTCAATTCTACAATTCCAAGACCGTGGAGCTTGTTTCAAGAATAAAGAGCCATCTTCAATTTCAGCACTTTATCTTCATCTTCTTCAACCTTATAGCCCAAAGGTTGATCAATGTATACTTCTTCCTCCAAACTCCCATTCAAGAAAGCCGACTTCACATCTATTTGATGGATTTTCCATTGGTTCTGAGCTGCCAAAGAAATGATCAAGCAGATTGTCTCCAAACGAGCAACTGGTGCAAACACCTCATCATAATCAATGCCAGCCTTTTGCTTGTACCCTTTTGCTACTAATCTTGATTTGTACCTCTCTACTTCTCCTTTGGAATTTTTCTTTAGTTTGTAAACCCATTTGACTCCAATGGTGCTTTTTCCTTTTGAAAGTTTTGTCAACTCCTAAGTGTCATTCTTCTTGATTTCCCTGATTTCTTCATCCATCGCATCTCTTCATTTTGGATTACCGGCAGCATCTTCATAACTTACAGGCTCATTGTCTACCAATAAACAAAAGTGAGTTAAATCACTTAAATTTTCTGTTACTTCTTCTGTTGCGTCATGCAAGTCCTCGAAGACTTCTAGACTTTCGAGGTACACTGCTTGAACTTGATTCTCCAACTTTTTAAACTTGCAGTTGAGGTGTTTTAGGTGGTGTATTAGGCTGCTCCATAACTTCTTCATCATGTTCATCATCAAGAAATGGACTAAAAGAGTAATCTTGCTCTTTAGATTTCCATTCCCAAGCACTATCTTCATCAACTTCAACATCTCTGCTTACGGTAACCTTGCCATTTCTTGGGTTATGTAACTTATATCCTTTAGATCTTTGCGCATAACCAACGAAAACATACCTCTCACTTTTTTCATCAAGCTTAGATCTCTTCTCATCCGACACATGTGCATAAGCAATGCTTCCAAACACTCGCAAGTGAGCAACTTTTGGTTTGAAACCACTCCAAGCCTCTTGCGGTGTTTTGCCACAAACACTTTTGGTATGACGCCGATTTGATAAATACACCGCACAAGCAACTGCTTTAGCCCAAAACTCCTTTGGCATATTTTTGCTCTTCAATATACTTCTTGCCATGTTGAGAATAGTCCCATTCTTCCTCTCCACCACGCCATTTTGTTGGGGTGATCTTGGACGGTAAAAAAATGACGAATTCCAGTTTTTCCACAAAAAGTCTTGAATTCATTTGAAGTGAATTCTCCACCATTATCGGACCGAAGTGACTTTATTTGGTAGCCACTTTGTTTCTCCACGATGCTCTTAAAATTCTTGAAGTTTTCATAAACCTCAGATTTTTCCTTCAAAAAATATACCCAAGTTTTTTGAGAATAATCATCAATAAAGAGAAGGAAATAATTACTTTTACCAAGTGAGGCTACTTGATAGGTCCGCACACATCCATATGAATCAACTCTAAAGGACACCGTGCTCTTGTCAATGACTATTTGGGAAAGCTTTTTTTTTTTTTGACTGCTTTCCAAAGAGACATCCTTCGCAAAGCTGATTAGGATGGTTAATGGTTGACAACCCTTTCACCATATTTTCCTTTTTCATCAACCTTAGACTATCAAAATTCAAATGGCCAAATCTCATATGCCAAAGCCAAGATGAATCTTTGACACATGAAAAATAAGCACCTTGGTACATCACTTTAAAGATTCAAAACAAACATTTTATTTTTAGCCATAAGAACTTTGGCTAACAATCTCCCATTTTCATAGTCAACTTTTTATCTTTCAAATGAATGTCATAAATTTTCTCCAAAAGCTGTCCCAAACTCAGAATATTACTTTTCATTTCCGGTATATACACATTGGAGATAAATTGATGACTTCCATCTTTCAAACGAATTAAAATCATACCTTTTCCTTTGATTTGAACTTTTGAAGAGTCTCCAAGAGTGATGTTTCCACCATTAAACTCCTCAAACTCAGCAAATAAATGCTTCTTCCCGCAAATAGCCGCTTGCACCGGAATCAAGGTACCATTTATTTCTTTCTACACTTTCTTCTTCTTTACATGCCATGAGTAAAGTGTCATCTTCATCTTCATTTTTGCTATCCACAAAATTATTTATCTCCTCCAAATTATTTTTACATTCCAAGGAAAAATGACCATATTTATGACAAGTATAACATTCAATATTTGATTTGTCATACCTTCCTTGATTTGACCTCCATCCTCTACCTCTTCCGCGGCCTCTTCCTTGGTTGGAGTCTTGACTTCTATTTTCTTTGGTCGGAGGTTGACTACCACCTCTTCCTCATCTTCTATGGTCATGGTGTCCAAGTCCTTGGACTCTTCAATGGCAACAACAATATAATTAAATTTTGAATCTAGGGATCGTAATATTTTTGCAACGACCCTATCATCATTCAAATCTTCACCATATCTCTTCATTCGATTGACAATCGCCAAGACTCTTGAAATATAATCCGAAACTGATTCAGATTCCTTCATTTGAAGCGATTCAAATTCTCCTCTTAAAGTTTGGAGATGAACCTTTTTCACCTTGTCCAAACCTTTAAAGGAAGTTTGAAGAATATCTCATGCTTGCTTGGAGTTGGTTGCATTTGCAACCTTCTCTGACATTTTTTCATCCAAACTTTGATGCATGAGTGTGAGTGCCTTTTGGTCTTTCTTCTTTGTGGCAGTGGCATCATCTCCTTCATCAACGCTACTCTCCACAGTTTCCCCAACATCATATGCTCCAAGCAAAACCTTCATTCGGATGCATCAACTTCCATAATTTTCTTTAGTGAGCATCAGAACTTGGAATGGAGTTCCATTAGTGTTAGTCATCTTCTCTCTACGTTTTGTTGTCTCTCAAACACACCGGCTTTGATACCAAATGTTGGAAATTTGGAAGAGCAAGACAACACAAATACCACTCAAAACTCACTAGAAGAGGAATGGAGGAAAAATGATTTTCCATTTAACTTGACTTAATTCAAATGGCTAGCTTACATGACTATTTGTAGGTGAATTCATACATGTATCTAGCCTAGCATACATGTATCACTATTAATAATTTCACACTTCACATCCTCCAAGTACATGAATAAGAACTCACTAGACTAATCTAGAATTTTCCACCAATTTATGTATCTCCTAATAAATTAATCTACTAGTTCATGAACTAAATTAAATATAATGTGAACAAGTTAAATATAATGTGAACAAATTAAATAATGTGAATAAGTTTATTTTTTCAACACATATACATACAATAATATACAAGTGTACAAGAAGGGAAGAATTGTGGAAGCTAAAGGAGAGATATCTCTTCCAGCGGAACTTTGGCAAATTTTAGGAGGGGAAGCGGCAAACGAGGGTTAAGCAGCGACAGATGGTGCCAGAGCAGTGCGACCGGGTGGCAGAATAACAATGCTTAGGATTTGTGGAAAAAGAATATATGAGGAAAGAGAAAAAGGAAGATCTCCATAATTTCTAATTTTGCGGGATTTATTGGAGATTGTATATGTTTTTATAAAGGAATTATTGCTATGTGTGTTCGGTATGAAGGAAAATGTTTTCCAAGAAAATAATTGGGTTTCTTACTTATTTTCTTGTGTTTGGTATGTAAGAAAAATATATTATCCTAAAAGTACTTGTATATAATCTAGAAAAATATTACGGAGGTGGGGGTGGGGGAGTGGGGTGGGGTGCGGAGTAGGTAGAGCGGGTTTAGGGGTGGGGTGAAGATGAGGTAGTTCGAGGTTGGAGATGAGACAATCAATATATAATGCCTCTTGTGGGGCTTGTTTTCCATACTTTTATTAGGAAAGTCATTTTTCTCATTTTTAAATAACGTGTTTTCGTAAAGAAAATGTTTTCCGACATACCAAACACACTCTATATTTTGAAAATGTAATCTTATTATTAGTTAATTATAAAGAGGAATTTATTTTAGTATATCTAAGCAAAAGCCCCAAATTATTAATGAGGTATTCAATAGGCACATTTAGATACTCCCTCCTTCCACTTTTACTTGTTCGTTATATAAAAAATAAATGTCCATTTTTACCTATCCAGTTTGAAAAATCAAGATATAATTTATCATTTTATACCTATTTACCCTTATTTTTAAGTACCATAACTGTTTTCCAATATATAATAATTAGAGGTCATACAGTAAAGTTATCATTTTATTTATTGCTTACATAAGGAATGTGTCAAGTCAAACATAAACAAGTAAATATTGATAGAGGGAGTATATTTTAGGTGTCTAATAAGCCACAACCTTAGGGATGTAAAAATCAACGGAAAAGGGTCAAATATATTAGAAATGACTTAAAAATGATCTCTTTCCACCTATTGGATCAAATTTTTCCTTCCTTCCACCTATTGGATAAAAAATGCCCTCAACATATTAGAAATGACTCAAAAATGCCCTTATTTCATCTATTGGATACAAGATTGGCACTCCTTCCACCCATTTGGATCAAAGATGCCCTTAACCTATTGGAAATGATTCAAATTTGCCCCTGCTTTCACCTGTTGAATAAAAAATGTCCTTAACATATTAAATCTTTTGAGTTAATTCCCTGGATAATCACCCAAGTTTGGGAAATTATCCACAAATATTACTTTTGTTTCTTTTATGACAATAAAGTCACTCAACTATCTCTATTTTCCTCCAAATATACTAAATACCTCAAAAGTCTTCTTCTCTCCTGGTTGACATGGCATGTCATTAAATCTTTTTTTTTTGGTTACTAATAAACCTATTTAACTCACCATCTAACCACACTCATGTCAGATTGGGTATAAGACATGAGTTTGGTTAAATGGTGAGTTAAACAGGTTTATTAGTAAAAAAAAAAAGTTTTAATGACATGACATGCCTATTAGGAGAAAAGAAGACTTTTGAGGTGTTTAGTATATTTTGAGAAAAATTGAGATAGTTTAGTGACTCTGTTGTCCTAAAAACAATGAAAATGATATTTGTAGGCAATTGCCCAAATTTAATCATTTCTAATACGTTGAGTCCGAAAAATAAAAAAAAAGGTGTGAACTAATGTCTAAGGGGTCGTTTCGTTGGAAACAAGTTAACCCAGGATAATTTATCCGAGATTAGTTATTTCATCCTCTCACAGGAATAAAATAACACTACAATTTTGAGATAACTAATCCTGAGATTAGTTATACTATCATTTTATTCCAACTAAACGTGAAATAAATTTATCTCAAATATAATTTCGAAATTATTTATTCTTATTTTTTTGCACCAAACGAGCCTAAGAGCCTGTTTGGATTGGCTTATAAGTTGCTTATAAGCTGTTTTCAGTTTTTTTGAGTATTTGACTGACCAGCTTAAAGTCATTTTATACTTATAATAAGTTCTAAAAATTAATTGAGCCCGTTTAACTTAACTTATTTAAAATAGCTTATAAGCTAAATAAGTCAGATTTAGCTTATAAGCTGCAACAGCGTATAAGCTACTTTGTTTTGGCATATACCCGGAATGCAGTCGAGAACCATATCCATATCCTTTCCCTCGCAAAGATATTAAAAACCAAAACAGCGAATTTCTCACCTGAATTATAATGGCAATAATACCTGCAGTACAACTTCTTGTCTTTAAAACCCAACTCAATTTTCATCGCCCTCTCATTTTCTGCATTCACAAGGTCCTTAATTACTTACTCACAATTATTTATGAAAAACCAAAAATTTCATATTATAATTTCACTTAAATTTCATATACTTTTTCTACTTTCAGGTCAAAAAGAGAAGCTCTATTGCTGCAGTGGATCTTGAACCGCTTATTGAACCGGTAAAAGTATTAAAGAATCGATCCTATAATACTTCGGATAGAAAAGGTAATATTTTGAGAATCTACTCTGACACATTTTCCTTTTTAGTTGGTCCCAAATTTGTTTTTTAGTCCGTGTAAAAAATAATGACATGTTTTTATATTTAGTACTCCCACTGGCTCAATCTACATGGTACACTGTCTAGTTTAGTATGTTTCAAAGATATTATGATCTTTCTATATGTAAAAATAATTTAATTTTATGAGATACTTATAGCCACACACAAATTTTAAAACTCTTCCATTCTTTGTGAAAGTCCGTGCCAAGTCAAATGGAAGGAGTAACAATTTGACTTCAAAATAATCATTTTACCCTTAATGAGATAATTTATAGCTACGCAAATATTAATGACTTATTTTAGACTATATATTTCAAAAGTCTTTCTTTTACTTTTAAATTTTGTACCCAGTCAAATAACGTCACATGGGATGGAGGGTATTAAAGAATCAATCCTATGACACTTTGGATCGAAAAGGTAAAATTTTGAGAGTAAAGTTTGTTTCCGTCCGTCTAATTTAAGTGTCTTACTTGTCTTTTTGGTCTGCCCCCAAAAGAGTGTTTCTTTCTATATATAGTCGGTTGACAATTCAAACAATTTACATGGCAAGTTTGTCCGTCTAATTTAAGTGTCTTACTTGTCTTTTTGGTCTGCCCCCAAAAGAGTGTCTCTTTCTATATATAGTCAGTTGACAATTCAAACAATCTACATGACAAGTTTAAAACCACTAGATTCAAAGGACATTTTAAGACATTATACACATTTTTAATTTAGGACCACATGACTCAAAAGTCTCTCTTTATTTCTTAAACTCCATGGCTAGTCAAACTAATAAAATATTTACGTCACGTAGCCCATAATTTGAGTTTGTTACCCGGTTTAGCCCTTATTTGTGTATAAACACCTTTTATACACTGCTATACGTTTTTATGCAAAGTTGATACATTATGTATAATGCTTGTAATATTTTATGTTGGGCTGTATATTTTTGAAATTTCCCCCTTTTTTTTGGTTTCATTTGAGCTGTATTATGGTGAATTGGCACTTTGGAATGCTAATTTTTCATTGAATAGGTGATGAAAATGCCCCTAAATGGAAGAAATTGAGTTCAGAAGAGCTCGGAATTCGTACTTCAATGATTGCGAAACCAACAAGATTGGTTCTGAATGGGCTAAAGAAAAAGGGTATGTGTTCAAGATGATATTATTTTATTATCCTTGCAATCTTTATTCTATTCTTGTTGATACATAAAGTTTCTCTAATCTTACCAGTTAGAAAAAGATGAGAATTTTTTTGAAGTTTGAGTTTTTATGAATGTGCAATACCACACCAATTCACTAATTAATATATCTATGAAGGAGTTTGTTGTAATTTGCACTTATGCTCTGTTTGGTATGACGGAAAATGTTTTCTCGCTTTTCCTAGAAAATAGGTGATTTTCTTGTGTTTGGTACGTAAGCAGAAAATATTGTCCCAAAATCATTTGTATATAGTCTAGTCAAACACTATGCGGGTAGGAAGTAACGTGTGGGGGTGGTTGGATGGGGTTGGGTGTGTTGGATGGTGGGAAGAAGACAATTAATCTAGAATGCCACTTGTGGAACTTGTTTTTCCCAGTTTCACAGGAGAAGTTATTTTCCTTATTTTTAAGGAACTTCTTTTCCTAGAGAATTGTTTTCCAAATATTTTGACTAACCAAACATGAGAAAATTGGAAAAAATGTTTTCCTCTGTACCAAACACACCCTTAGTGTTGCACTTTGGAACATGATGATACTTATTTATCCTTCTTGTGGCCTGACCTTTTAACTCTCTTTTGGCAGGGTTTGAGGTCTACCTTGTAGGGGGTTGTGTTAGAGATCTTATACTGGACAGAACTCCAAAAGATTTCGATATATTAACATCAGCTGAACTTAGAGAGGTTAGCTGCATCACATTTTTTTTAATTGTTAAATGTAATTTATATGATAACATGCAACAAGAAAGTAATGTGAGTTAATTACAGAGGAACTATCACTGCATGAAGTACATGAAGTGCACTGCATTTTTCTTTCTTTTTCTGAAGATTGTTTTATAAGTAGATAGGAAATAGGAGGAAAAGAAAAACTGTCAATTTGAGGTAGCTAAGGAGGCTAAACATAGCGCTCATATGGTATCCTAACTTCTTACATCTGCAACCTTCTATCTTAATTTTTAGTGCTTCTAACTAGTACTCCGTCCATCCCATATTAGTTGTCATGTTGCGCTTCTCAAGATTCAATTTGACTAATTTTCGGAGCTAAATTGGATAAATTAGTTCAATATTATAAAATTACAATTTAGATATTCAAAAACTATAAAAAAAAGTATTATATGTTGCAATTATTCTCAGATTAATATGGCGAAAAAATATTCTTAAAAAGCTCGTCAAAGTTCATGTAGTTCTACTCTCGAAAACTGAAAATGACAAGTATTTTGGGACAGAGGGAGTAATGATATTCTCTTGTGTGCTCTTGAAAATTGAATGTTAGATTCATCCTTTACGAACTCTTATGGCAAGATGGACTTTTGTTGTCCTCAAGGAGTTATTAGGAATCTATCAGCATGGGGTTGTCAACCAATTTTTTTAAGGGTACTGAGTAGGAATTTTTATGAAGTTGCTATTTGGCTATTGATGCAATCAATCATATGCAGGTACTAAACACATTTCAGCGGTGTGAAATTGTTGGAAGGAGGTTTCCTATATGCCATGTGCATATCGATGATACCATCGTGGAGGTTTTTCTCAAGCAACATCTTTTTCTTGGTTTGACATTTTTTCCCTTTTTAGTAGTCAAGTAAACCTCATTAAGAGTGGTGAAAGTTTCTGAGGTATCTTTTTGAATATTTACGTCTTTCGATCTCTTTCCAAAGCAGGTTTCTAGCTTTACCACCACCATGAGGAAGTTTAAGAGGAATTCCTATAATGTTGTTCGAAGACCTCCAGCATGCAGTGACGCTGATTTCATTCGCTGGAAAAATTGCTTGGGGAGAGATTTTACTATCAATGGGTACATAAAGTAGATGTAGACGAAATTATTAATTTTCATATGTTAGCCATAAACAATTTTTTCAGTGTATTTTAATTTAGAAAAACTAAAGAATGATTTTTGATTTGTAGATTGATGTTTGATCCATTTGCAAAGATAGTCTATGACTACTTGGGTGGACTGGAAGATATTAGAAGGGCTAAAGTGTGCATGTATCTTTTACAGCTTTTTGTTCTTGTTGTTCAACCTCCTGTAATAGTGTAAATTGTGCTTAGCCTAACTTCATTTGCAGGTGAGATGTGTGATTCCTGCAAGTGCGTCTTTCGTTGAGGACTGCGGTAATCTAGACTATCCTTTTTCTTGTTGATATTTGGGCTTTTTTCATTTCTGGCCCGTTGGCCGAAATTAATTACCGGTGCTAGCCAAAATATACAAAACGTCTACCATAATTATGTATATTATATGTATACAAACCTATACATTTGCTAGCTATTATTTTTTTTGGTGCAAAAGTGTAGTTATCCCATAAAATTCTTGCAATGCTCGTTGGACCTTATTTTGCATGATCTGCCAGTTGTAGGTGGTTTATCCAATTAATCTTCGCGTTAACTTCAGTTTGACTTCTTGCAGCTCGCATTTTGCGCGGAGTAAGGATAGCAGGCCGTTTAAGATTCCGTTTTGCTCGAGAAACAGCCCATTTTATAAAAGAATTAGCATCTTCCATATCTAGACTTGATAAGGTACGAGTTCTAATTTTCTAAGAATATTCATTACATTAGTTATATATCTTTACTTTTTCTTGTCAGCAAAAAAATTTTTCTTAGGTTCTTATTCTTTTATCCCCATAATACAGGGAAGGATCTTGTTGGAAATGAATTACATGCTGGCATATGGTTCTGCAGAAGCTTCATTTAGATTATTGTGGAAATTTGGACTTCTAGAAATTCTTCTACCAATCCAAGTATGGAAGTTAAACCTTTTTGCGTTTATGCTACTTATACTAAGTATACGTTTTGAGCTAAGAGTCTATCGGAAACAGCCTCTCTACCCCACAAAGGTAGAGGTACGGTCTGCATACATCCTACCCTCCCCAAACCCCACTTGTGGGATTACACTGGGTATGTTGTTGTTTGTATACTAAGTATCTGATGTATCACTCTATTTTGCAGGCTTCCTACTTTATTTCCCAGGGTTTTCGAAGGCGTGATAGGAGATCAAATATGCTTCTGGTAAACAGGATTCTATGTTGCTATCATTATTTGCATCTAATATGCGTTCAGGAAATATATTCTCTTGTTCAAAATAGCTAAATAAAGAAATGGGCTAATGAAAGGGCTTTTTTCATTTTTGGCCCGTTGGCCGAAATTAATTGTGGGCGCTAGCCAAAATATACAGAACCTATACACTGATTATGTATATTATATGTATATTTGTTGTATATAATATGTATATTATATGTATGTTTATACTTAATATACAAAACCTATACATTTGCTGACTATTATTCTTTTGAGTGGTCCAAAAATGTAATTTTCCCCTAGTAAAATTGTCTCCCAGAAAATGTAGTTCTCTTAATAGTATCTGTAGGTGCAGGAATTAAAGGAGTAAAATTGAATTTTCCAGTTGTATCACTTATGCGGTTGTTGTAGCAATGCAATCACATCTTCAAGTTGCTGTTATGCAGACTTTGTTTTCAACACTGGACAACCTTCTGGCACCCAACCGGCCTTGCCACTCTAGTTTATGGTGAGAGACTATTTCTTCTAGTGAACTTGTTATTTGTCATTTCTTCTAGTGAACTTGTTATTTGCCTTTTCCATTTTCAAATTCAAAAGATCATCTATAGTTTTTAAATCTTAAGGCAGCAATCTAGAACATAATCATTACAAAAGAAACTTTTGACGATGCTGCAAATATTTCATGTTTGTCTGCATCCCTGGAATATTTTCTTATTTTGTTGGATAAAAGAAAACTGTAACAACAACAACATACCCAGTGAAATCCCACAATATGGGGTCTGGGTAGGGTAAAGTGTACGCAGACCTTACCCTTATCTCGGAAGATAGGGAGACTGTTTCCGAAGGACCCTCGGCTCAAGAGAAAACATGACGAGAAAAGGTCAGATAAGCACGAATCGTTCAAAGCAATATGAAAATGCAACTAACGAAAGCGAAAAAGCCTTGATAAAGCAGTCTAAGGAAAAAGAAGCAGTAGCTACCACAATTAAATAAGACAGTCGAAGTACAAGAAACAACATATAGTAGCAAGAATCAAAGGACAATAAACTGTAGATCAAAACTGCGACTACTAGTACGAAGGGATATGCGGGACAATCTACTAGCCTTCTACCCTAATCTGAGTCCTCCATAGCTTCCTATCTAAGGTCATGTCCTCCGTAAGCTAGAACTGCGCCATGTCTTGTCTAAGCACCTCTCCCCAATACTTCTTCGGCCTACATCTACCTCTTCTGAAACCATCCATAGCCAACCTCTCGCACCTCCGCACTGGGACATCTGTGTCTCTCCTCTTCACATGCCCAAACCATCTCAGCCGCGCTTACTGCATCTTGTAAAAGAAAACTGTAGTAAAACTAAAACATTTTGTTGAATAGCATTGAGAATATGAACTTTCCGTAGATAAAAAAAAAACTGTACCGACCCGCAAGGGTGGCTCAGTTGGTTGAGCATGGAGCTTTCATAAAGGAGGTCTCAGGTTCGAAACCCCCACCTACGACAGTAGGGGATTTGCTTTCTGGGTTGAGCTCATCGCACGGGGCTTGCCTAGTGCGGGTTATCTCTCTTGTATGGTTTGCGAGCTATTGCACAAGAGCTGGGTTTACCCTGTGCGCACCCGAAGGGTAGTGGCCGGATTCCCATGTCATAAAAAAAAAAAAAAAAAAAAAAAAACTGAAAGATATATTTTAAAGAGAATTACTTATTAAAGCATTAATTTGCGCTGCAGTATTTGATCAGATTCTGATGGAGGAGCCCGAGGCAACATGGGATAATTTGTTTGGTCACTCGTAATATGAATGAGTTTGGTGAAATGTTACAGCTTTTCTAATGATGCTATCCTTGTAAATACCTTCCAGCATTCTCTTGCTGCTGGTCAACAATAAAATTGCTTTTAACGATTAGAAAAATGAAATGTAGCAGCTTTTAAATGTTAGATCTTTCACATTGGGAGATGGAAATTGAAGATAATGCAGAGAATGTAAGGACTTATTTTTGAAACTGCAGATATGGAATGTTATAGAGAAAATGACAAAAACAGGTCCTTATGTTTGGGGGTAGGTTCAAAGTGGTCCCTTCAATTTACTCCAGGGCAGTTTTGGCCCTTCTAAATTTGAGAAATGTAAGCACATTTGGTTTCCATCAAATATTTAACAAACTCTAGTTGTTATATTTAACGTGAAGTGTAAAAAAGGATTTAAGATAAATCCATTTTGAGGTTAAGCTCTCTGTTTTTTTTTTTTAAAATCAATGTTTGGTGTCTGGTAAAGTTCTTGGTGTTGCGATTCTGAGATTTGATGGGACATTCCTGGTGCTACTGGTTATCTTTTTCTTTTTTTTCTTTTCCCCCACATTTTCGTTAAATCTAATTGCCACCAAAAGTGCTCACTTTTTGTAGACTAAGAGGACTAAAACTGCTCAGGAATTTATTTAAGGGATCATTTTTGTCAGTTTCTCGAATGTTATTTGTAGTCATGGGGAATAAAGAATTCAGAGTAAAGGGATTTTTCCATAGCATTATGTGACAACATTTGACCATTGAGTTGTGTTTCTCTTTTTATTATCTAGCTATCTTAAATCGCAGCTACTTGCGCCTGTCTTGGCTCCCCCAAACTGAAAAGAATACAGAACGAGAAGAACTTTTCTTTGCTGGTTGGTATGAAGAGGAATTGGAAGTTTCTTTTTGTCGTATTTTTGGGGTTTGGTGGGGATATTTGCCTGTGCTATCAATATTTTGGGCTGCATATATATGTTTGATCTACTGCATCTGCTTATAGATTAAAAATTTTCTCTTCTGACTCATCACCTTAAAAAATAATTCTGATAGGATTGCCATCTTAGCGTTCCATAAAGCACTGGTGGACAGACCTAGGGATCCTTTGGTTGTTGCTGCCTTTAGCATTGCTGTCCACTGTGGTGGATCTTTGTCAGATGTGTTAGGAATTGTGAAAAAGATCTCACAACCACATGATACACGGTTTTCTGAGCTCTTAGACATCCGAAATATCGAGTCAGATGAAGCATTGTTGGATGAGATGATGGATCTTGCCGCTTACGTGGAAGCTGCATTGCAAAAGATGACCGATGAGCTTTTTGTTTCCCGAGCTTTGATAGAGTATCCTCAAGCACCAAAGTCGGATATGGTGAGTAAGAATTTTCTATGCAAAACGCTTTTTAATAGTTAGTTGAGTTACTTTAAATAAATAACAAGGGCTACACTGCATTTGCTATAATTCTATACAGATTACCTTACTCATTCTGACCTCCAGCTTCATGCGTCCAGGCGGAGAAATGTTGTACATGATCTGGCTGGGATTTTTGTAGTATCTCTTGCATAATCAAATAGAGGTTCTCTTGAGTGGTTTCAAACTCATTTCCCTTAGTTTTGTTGCATGAGTTGCATGCATCGAAATAATTTAATTAATAAAGACTAATATAAGGGGATGTGGCTCAAATGGTAGCGCGCTCGCGTAGCATGCAAGGGGAAAAAAATCCGAGCGGAGGCAAAAGACTATTGCTCATTTCTCCTCATTTGTCTAAACCTTGGTGGACAAAGTTTCCCTATTCCTATGTTGGTGGGAGGACTACTAAAAAAAGTGCAGATTGCAAGAATTTTTACCAAAATGTTTCTGCGAACTCTTTTAGTATTTATCGCATGAAAATCTGCAAGTAACTTACATGCAGAATCAAAATCCCCATGTAAATTACCTTGGGATTTTGAAATCCGCAGGTAATAATTACCTACGAAGGTTTTTCCACCAGTTTTTTTTTTTATATATATATGAAAATCCGCAAATCTGCAGGAAACTAAATTACCCTGCAATTTTTCATGTATAATCCCGAGGAAAATTCACATATAATTCGCTCTTTTCTTGTAGCGGAGGTAGCAGGTAACCATTGAATTAGCCGAGTTGTGTGCAAACTGGTCTAGACACCACAGTTATCCATAATAATTGTTAAAGACTAGGAGCTTCATTTAGAAAAGTAAAAGATGATGGTAAACAACTTGGAGGTTTTTGTGTATTGCTTTCCTACTTCTACCAACAAGATATTTCAGCATTTATGCTTGAGCAGGGAAGTGAACTAATCTCCTTTCAGGAGTAGAACATTTAGCTGTCATTTATTGTCATTTTCATACCTCTTCGTTGAACTTCCTCATCTCTCATTCTTCTTCCACCATATAGCTGGGTAGTTTGCATGTATAATGTTTCCTTTCATCGTTGTCACGATTATCAGCAGTGGGGAAATCAAGATTTTCACTAAGGAGCAGTGGCGGAGCCAGGATTTCCGCCGAGGGGGTTCAACATCTACTATATATACATAAAAAATAATTTTAACCATGTATAAATAGTCTTTTATTCGGCCCCATGTGGCTCCGCCCCTGAGTATCAGGATACATTGTTTTCAAGCTGGTGTTCACAGAATTTGATGTGATTTTATGTCTTCATGCAGCTGTTTGGAATTGTACATGGTTATATGATACTTCCTCTCACCTTTTCGTTTCAATCTGTAGGTGTTTATCTCATGGACACTGTCGCAAAAGGTTTCTACAATATTTGAGTGTGTTAGAAGGGGAAAGGAGAAGGGATTTCGACCAAAACGAGGCAGTAAAATCGACTATGAGTCCCTAGCATTAGGAAAATTGCGTGAAGTTAGACATATTTTTGCAGTGGTTGTTTTCGATACCGTGTTTCCTCCTAATCTCAAAGACTAAGGATTTTTTTAGATAGCTGTGCTACATAGATTCTCATTAACTATTTATCACAATATTTAAGCTTGTTCTTAATTCAATTTATTTTTTGTGGACGTGGTTTGGGGTGGAAGTGATATTCCTTTTGTGGCTTTCTTAATGTTGTTCTGATGAATTGACTAACTGGCATGTCAAAGAATTGTCAACTGGTAACTGATCTTCCAACTTTGTATTATGTTTTTGGTTGATGCAGTTGCTAAATCACAAAGGGACTGATCTTGTATTATTTATGAATCCTCTGTTTTACAGAGCATTCTATGAAATTCATTACACATTTGTATTTATCAATCATTGTTTTACCAAACATCAAAAGCACATAATGCTCCTTGTACATCTATTCTTTTGCTACCTAGTTGGTGCAGATGGATTATGTGCGGCATTTGCTCTTGACTTCTAACGGGATTTCAACTTGAGGGTAATTTTAAACCAAAGTCAAAAGTTGATAGGTAAATTTGTATTTTTCCCTCGATGAATTTGAATATGTGAAGTACACTATTTCACGTTGGAGCTCACTAATCGTAGGGAAAATGTGAAAGAATATGTTAATGATGAGGATACGAATGGACTCAAAGTGCAACATACTGTAAGTTTGCCTTTTGGATAATAGGGGAGGAAATTTGGATCTTTTCTTGAATTTTAATATGGGCTGGACAAAATATGGACCCAACCCAGGGGTTTCACTATCTCCAGGCTGATCCATTTTGAGGATCCAAATTTCTAAAACTCATGATTGTCATTTATCTTAGAGATAAGGGTCAAAAACACACTTTAACTATCACTTTTTTTTTAGTTTCATATCTAAACTATCATAAGGTTGAGAAAATTACCTAAACTATCACTATCTAGTAACTACCTAAACTATCACTATCCAGTTTGCAAAACACACCTGAACTAAATGTGTGAACTCACTTTCCAAAAAACAAGTGAAGCTATAATTTTCTCAAAAAAATTGTCCACATGGAATAAGTAATGCTATGGTGGCACTTACATGGAAATTAAAAAATAATATATATTTTTTTTAAAAAAAAAAATTGTATATTTTTTTTTAAAAATCAGCATTTTAAAAAATAAAAATAATCTGGATTTTTAAAAAAAATTGAAAAAAAATATCAAAAAATTTAGAAAATCAGAAAAAAATGATTTAAAAATGGAAAAGTTATAATTATTTTTATTTAAAAAAATCCATTTTTTATTTTATTTTTTCTATAATTTTTGATATTTTTCTTACAAAAATTATTATTTTTCAGTTTGTTTTTTAAAACAAATAGTTTTTATTTTTTTTAAATTTCCATGTAGGTGCCATTGTGACATTATTTATCCACGTGGACAACACTTGGCAACATTTTTATATAAAATAGAGAGTGTAGATCACATGTCATTCAAGAATAATTTGAGGTGTGTTTTCCAAACTAGATAGTGATAGTTTAGGTAGTTTTTTCAACTTTCTAATAGTTTAAGTATGAAACTACAAAAAAAAAAAGTGATAGTTGGGGTGTGTTTTTTACCCTTATCTCTTTTATCTTATATGACTTCTCCAATTTTTTGCGCGGATTGCCCTTCTTTTGGGGTGGTCTTTAAATTTTGCCCCTCATATTTGTGGTCTTTAAATTATGCCCCTCATATTGCTGGTCTTTAATTTTTGCCCTTCGCATTGCAACACTGAGCGTTCACACAGAAATCATGAGGTTCTGAGTTCGAACTCCCGCTCAAGCATAAATTAAAAAAGAAAACTGCAAGGCAAGGTTTGGGTCGCGCGTATGCCGGACCCGGCATACTCATGCCGTATGGGCAGACTTGGCATAAGCATGTCGGGTCCGGCATAACTTTGGTAATTCCTTCATAAGTTTATGCCGGGTCCAGCATAACTTTGAGATCTCATGTCAACTTTTTACAGATTTTGTGACATCAAAATGCTCTATTAAAATTCAAGTGGTTTTTGTGTTAATGTGGCCTAAAGACTTTCTTTGCTACATTTCCTGTATTGGATATATTATAAGTGCTCTTGTTAATATATTATGGGGTAGTGTTACAAAAGAGTAGTTGTCGTGATTTTGTTCCATTATATCTAAGCCTAGTTTTTCATGAGTATTAACACTATGATAATTGTTGACAGCATTTGCATGACGATGAGTGGAAGAGGCCACGCACAAAGTTTTTATCATGAAGCCTTTTAGTTCTGTAATAATATTGAAAGGAGGACAATGAAATTCTTCCTAGGTACCCTCATCCGGTGGGGGCATACTTTTAATGGGCAAACTTTGATGCCGAACCCGGCATAAACTTGTGAAGGAATTACCAAAGTTATGTCGAACCCGACATACTTATGCCAAGTCTGCCCATAAGGCATAAGTATGCCGGGACCGGCATAAGTTTGGTAATTCCTTAACAAGTTTATGCCGTTGGGGGCATACTTTTAATGGGCAAACTTTTATGCCGGATCCGGCATAAACTTGTGAAGGAATTACCAAAGTTATGCCGGACCCGGCATACTTATGCCAAGTCTGCCCATAAGGCATAAGTATGTCGGGTCCAGCATAACTTTGGTAATTCGTTCAGAAGTGTATGCCGGTGGGGGCATAGCGAATTTAAACTCTGCCTTGCGATTTTTTTTTTAAATTTTGACCGTGTGGGGGTTCGAACCTGGAACCCATGAAGTTTAGCCGAAGGGCAAAATTTAAAGATTTTAAATATGAGGGGAAAAATTTAAAGACCACCCCCCAAAATCAGGGCGAATTGCCCTGACTTCTCAAAGACAAAATCAATTTACTATACACAAGCGTGCGTCTTGACTTTCATATAAAGAGTCATCTCAGCAGAATATATGAACATGAATATACTTTCAGCCTTTGTAATTCTTCAAGTCCGTGTATTGAAAATCCCATTAATTAGATTCACTAACAGCTAGCCCTGATAAAACTGATAGATAGAATCCAGGCTATAGAAAAGGCAAATGGATGTCATATTCGTTATATAGGTAAGCTAGAGACTCCGAGGGAAAATTTCATAGTTCCTTCCATCAATAAAACTAGTGGATAAAATTGCATAACCAACTCAAACTCCATCACGCTATTAGTCCAATATTATCCGATTAAACTAGTAATTGAGAGATAATATTAATTTAGATAATTTACAAAAGTCCTTCTAAGCTATTACTTGTAGTCTTTTTCTTCTTAATAGACGAAACATCAAAGTGGTCCTCATTTTGGACGAAGCTTTTCAATCATCAATCCTTATATTGTTGGAATCTAAGTTGCTCGGACTCTCCAAAAATGCAGCCGCATTCATGACGGATGCTCTAAAAATACATTACTTTTGGAGGATCCGACATGCACCTGTCGATATTTTTAAAGAGCCCGAGTAACATAGGTTGGAATTCACTTGTCAAATGTGCTCCTCCAGAGTCCGTTTACACTGTTCTTCTTCCAAAGATGTTTCCTCAGAAAACATTCCTATATCAATGATGTATTTATTTGATTGTGACTTGAAGATTAAGAATATAATCTCTCAGTTTCATTTTATGTGAAGGTGTTTTTCAGTTTCCCACCCGGTGATCGGTAACCGCAATGGATAAGGCCCCTTAAAGGGAAAAGCTTGCCAGGATACCACAATCCGTGGTGGTTATGTGAAGGTATTTGATTGTATACTAAGTTTAAGAAAAGATAGACTTTTAAAACTTGTGGTTTATGAACATGACATGATATTTTGTGGTTATAAAAACATGGAGTATCATTAAAGGTAAAATTAAATGAGAAGGCTAACGTCAAATTATTTCATAAAAATGCATCATTATTCTTGAAACAAAATAAAAGAGAAAAAATGTTACATAAAATTGATCATATAGGGTGCAGAAAATAAAAAAGCTTGACCTTTCAATATGTCACCTAGTAGTTACTCAGTACATGATCAGCTTGACATATAAAAGGAGACATAAAGTATAAAACATTTTAAAGGGGTCTGATTATAAGAGGCAACCCTTGTGTTGGCCTAAGAGAAAGCAAGATACAAGGGCAGTGCCTATAATTAGGAGATATGTCGAAGGCGAACCTAGTCAATATTAAGGACAACACAATCTTGTACTCCATGATAGACAAATTCCTACCAATACACATTCTTCCTCCAAATCCAAAAGGCAAGAATCCCATTTTGTGCTTGCATCCACCATGTGTCATGTCCTCTTTAAACCTTTCTGGTTTGAATTCATTGACATCTTCACCCCAAAGGTTCTTGTCATGGTGCATAGACACAACGTCAATCCAAATGTTTGTTCCTTTAGGAATGACAAGGTTGTCCACTTGAATGTTCTCTCTAACTTGCCTTTGTACATTTGGTGCTGGTGAATACAGCCTTAGCACTTCGTTCAACACCCATCCCATCTACATCAAAACAAGTAAACCATGAACTTTATTCATAATTACGACAAGAATCTAGATTTGAGTATTGTGTCGTAAGAAAAAAAAATGAATCGGAATTTTCTCTTTTACTCCCTCCATTTGTGATAGTGTTTGACTTTGCCATGATATATACTACAAAAAAGAGAGAATTTTGATAAATACAAAAAATAATCTTAAAAATAGCGATATTAAATACTTGGCAAAGTCAAGAATTTGAACAAGGTGTTCCAAGGAGTTCGAACTTGCGACGTAAAGCAATTTTTTAGTTATTTCTTTTTATGTCAAAGGGATTCAAAAATTTATACATACAAGGAAAATATCTTTTGTTCTATTTGTGCAGTACAATTTTCCAACTAAATTAATTATATCCGTTTTTTTTGCGGTAGCTCCACCACTTATAACTATAAGAGAATATTACTAAGGGTAAAATAGAAAATTTAATGTCTAAATTTTTTATACAAGTGTCTCATTCTTTTCACGATATACTTAAAATAGAAAAAGTTATCATATCATATGAAATAGATGAAGTAATTCTTTTGTGGGCAGAGGTAAGGAAAGGGAAGGGGAGATTAACCAAAAAAGAAAGGAAAGAAGAGAGGAAGAAAACTAATAAGACAAAAAATTTGGAAAGAGACATTGAGGCACGTGGTTGATGACTCATGTGTGAACTACAGTCACAACTTTTTTTTTTTTTTTTTTTTTTTTGTAAACACAACATTATGCTAGTACTAGCACGACAAGGTCCTATGTTTGGTTTATTCCCCAAAGACGAGATTTCCAATCCCCTAACACCCAAACTCCTTTGTCGTTTAAGATTTTGCCAAATTCGTTAAGAAATTATTTAAGTGCATTAAAAATTAATTATAAGTGTTGTTTGATTAAATTATCATTTATCACTCGTACTTCTTCTTGAAGATTGATAAGATTGGTGGACTTTATAGACTATATATAGATCATATATTAGAGTAAGATAGATTTACAAAACAAAAAAAAAAAAATCAATGCGTTCTTGGTTTCCTAACCGCAATATTTTGGACCGAATTTGATTGATTAAAGCTAAAAATAAATACTCCTTCTGTTCCCCTTTAAGTGATTTCTAGCTCTTATAATTTGGTCGAAAATAAGTGATTTTTAAGAAGCAAATAATATATTAACTAATTTTTCAAATTACCCTTGTCTAATAAGAGATTGAACAAACTTTTAAAAAGTCTACACAAGTTCGCATGAGTAAATTTTAGAAGAAATAAAGGTTAATGTAGTCAATATCATTCTTAATTAAGATTTCAAAATAGCTTTAACCTTTCTGAGGGAGTAATACTTAAAAATAGGTCCATCGGATTACCTTTGTGAGACCATTAAGCTTTGTAACATCAATTTCACCTTCTCCAAAAACTTGCTTGATTTCCTCTCTAAGCTGAGTTTGCCATTCTTTATGTAAGGACAGAAGCAACATTGTCCAAGTGAGTGCCAATGCCGAGGTCTCATGACCTCCAAAGAAAAACGTCTTACACTCGTCCACTACTTCCCTCGTAGTCAATTCCTTCCTTAACGGGTCATCCGTGCCATTACTCACTTGACCTAGCAATAGACTCAGAAGGTCATCTGAGTCATGATTTTTGTCCATCTTTTTTCGATCTTTAATGATCGATCCAAGGAGAACATCGATCTCTTTACCGAGATTCTTGACTTTCAAGATCTCTTTAGAGCACATCAACTCGCCATATGGTACTCCAACGTACCGTATGGACTTGAAAAGAGTGACTTGCATTGTTCTTATTTTATCAAACACCTTTTTTCCGTTTTTGTAGTTGATGCCAAAGGTTGATTTTGCGATGATTTCGGCTGCTGTGCTCATGATATCGTTCTCCACGTCCATTTCTAGCTTCTCATCGGAGTCGATGAGGGCTGCCCATCGCTCTAACATATTTGTGGCAGACTCCACCATCAAGCTTGCTATACCCTGTCAAAAGACAGGCCAGTGATTTTTGCGTGACACACACTCTAAAGTTGGATGTCTTTTACATAATAAAAATAGAAAAGTGATTTGTGTGATAAAGTCAAAATTGAATGACCACCGATAAAACTTATCTGCAAATATATAGGATATACTTGATAAGTCATATTAATTAACAATTTAAAATATCTAAAAGACATCTGAAAATTTGGGATCAAAGAAAACCTTAACTATTTGACTTTCAAAATTGAATACCATAAATTGGCACCAAAGTAGTAGTAATTTCAATGGCTTTGACAGTATACATAAGAATTAGTGATCTTTGCAATACTTTTCTAAGGGAAAGCTAGTTCAGAACATTAACGATATTTGATTTTGAAATACATTTTCATTTTTACGCTATTAATGTGAGTGATTTTTAACCCTTAATTAGCCATTTCCCACATGAATCTGTGGTTGAAGCGCTAATATTCCTCGATCAACATGATGCAAGCTTGTCAAGTCCTGACTGATATGGTAATGAAAGGAGAATATTTTTCCGGATTAATACATAGAAAACCCCTTAAACTTGTCAATGAATTTCATTTAAACATCCGAATTAAGGCTTATTTCAATTGAACACCTAAACACAGAATAAAGTATTCCTATCAGACACATTCGGTTCAAGTTTCAATTGTTTTTTGTGCGTGTGCGTGTTTTCAAGTGTCTATTTGGTAGTTAAGTTAACCGTATAAAATATATCATTTCATTTAAATATACACAATAGTCTTAATTGGAATAGGTCCGAGGTTTTATGGTTTATTGAGGAAAATACATATAACTAAAGGATGTGATATATTTTAAGTATTTAAATTATCTATGTAAGGGGTGCTAGAGAAAACGCACAAGAGTTTCTTCAAAATTTGAACTGAAAGTGTCTAAGAGGAACACCTTATTATATGTTCAAGCGCTCAATTGTAATAAATTTTAGTTCGAGTGTCTAAATAAAATTTGTTGGCAAAATGAAGGGTTGTCTATGTATTAAGCCTATTTTTCCACACTGTGTATTGTATTTACAGTGTCATATATACACGTGTGAAAGGGGTAAGTTTGAACTAGAATATCATATCACATGAAATAATGCCTGCATCTGTCCTTATCCTTATCTAGTCTAACACTTGCCAAATAAAAAATGTCTATATCATGATGAAGCATGGTTTACGTCGATACTATAAAATATATGATATGTACCATGTTACTATCCAGTTTTAATACAAAATATATATGAGTGTCATGATGTAATTACTATTCAGTTTAATTATAAGTGTCATGATGTAATTAAATGTAATTACTATTCAGTTTAATTATAAGTGTCATGATGTAATTACTATTCAGTTTAATTACAATGATACTGTAAAAAGAAAAGTGTACGTAAATATGTATTTGATTGTGCTCAAAGAATGACTAGATGAAAATGGTTCTTACAGAAGATACTAAGAGTACCCATTATCTGTCTTTGATTGGGTTCCTAATTAAGAATGTAAGAGATACAATCAAACTTTTGATAACGAAGTACATTGCCTCAATATTTTTTATTGCTATAGCAAAATGCTTTTATAGATATCATATAATATAATATGAAAAATTGATTTCAAAGAAAAAGTAAGCGTTATAGTGAAGTGTTATTATAGAGAATTGCTGTTATAGAGAGATCCGACTGTACCTTCAAGCTGGCAAGGGTAAAAGCAGGATTAATAACATGCCTGCGTTTAACCCATTCATCACCTTCCATCATAACAAGTCCATTCCCAAATATTGGATCTCTATCCCTCTTAAATACTCTTGGTTTTCCCCAACTTTTGCTCATTACAACCCCAGACATCTTCTTGATAAATTCAGGATCTGCAATGTATAGAAATGGTTCTGTTCCCAGCCAGTAGATAAATACTTTACCTACAAGATATTAACGAATAAATATTGGTTCAGTTTGATGGCATACTGCACAAACATAAAGAATATCAATATGACTCGATACGGAGTTTAAAAAATAAAGGAACACGACCTTTGAAACTTTTTATGGCTTTAAACATGTTATATGAGTATTTATGACACGCTAGCTCTTATAGCCATAGAAATGTCATGACACGTTTAAAATCACAAACTCTAAGGGTACTTTTGGTATATGCCAAAAGTAGGATCAGATGCAGCCTTTCAGCTACACATACATAATCGTGTCCTTTCAACCAGGGGTGGATCTACATGGAGCTTAGGGGTTCAACTCCCTTCGTCGGAAAATTACACCGTATTTATAAGAGCAAATTTGTATTTTATGTGTATATATTAAATGTTGAACCCCCTTAACACAAGTCAAAAGCTTATCTCAGTGGAAAGGGGGTCCAAATTTATGTCGAGCATGCAAGTTCGAGTCTTACTGACAACAGTTTCTTTAATTTTTGAAGTCCTTTAACAAAAATCCTGCCTCCGCCGCTACTTTCAACCACGTTGTATAAAATGAAACACATACAGATACAGTATTATATATCAAAATAATGTGTTGAATACTTACCATGCAATTTCTGCCACAGAACATAGTATGGGAATACAAATGAATGGATGTCATTGCTAATATTGCTCAAAGAAGTGGAAGTAGCTGTTTTCTTCATCAACTCCTTCATGTCCTTTATGTTTCCAAGAGGGAAACTTGGAACTGGTCCGTCAAATCCATTTGCCCTAAGCTTTCGATACTTCAACTTAGGCAAAATCCAACAAGTATATAATACTTTCCATACCATAATGAAAAAAATGACACTCATGCTTAACAAGCTAACAACTTTAGAATAGCGGATGAATTCCATCTTCACTATGAGTGTTATCAAGTTTGATGGATTGTTTTGGAAGGCAGAGATAGCACTTTTCCTGTTATGGGTTATATAAGGGAAATTGATGCCTATTTATGTAGAGAAAAAAATTTGTATATAGACTCGTGAGAACAGTTTACTAGTACAAAAACTTTTTGAACGTGTTTTATTTTAAGTCATTTTTGTCGGATGTGTTATATGCTCGTCCTTGATTTTCATAGTATAACTTTGCGGCTCAAAAACGAGTAACACATTCTCTATTGCCACGCTATTGCCACGCATAGACTAATTTGAAGAGGAGATAAGATCTCTTAGTCTCTTACAATTTAAATAGAAAAAAATAATTTTTTTAGATTTTTTACGTATTTTTTTTTTCAGATTTCTTATATGTAAAAAAAAAGATATCTTGTAAAAGAGTCATAAAACTAAAAAAAAAATTATGAAAGGCCAAATTTGTAAAAGGCCTAATTCAACGAGATACTCGTAAATGTGTAATGTTATCAACGGCTGAGATTATACTAATACAAGATATTTTTACAGGCAATGCTTGTACTTTAATATACAAGATATACAAAAAAAAATAAAAAAATAATAATAATAATAATATACAAGATATACTAATGCTTGTATATTACCAGTTAATTGTAAATTAATGGCCAAAACACATCTAAACTATCGCTTTTTTGTGAGTTTCTTATCTGAACTATCCCTCTATCAGGTGTTCGAGTTTCTACCTTAACTATCACTAACTATTTATCAAAACACACCTCAATTATTAGTTTTTTTCTTTTCCTACCTGAATAATTGAGGTAGGAAAAGGAAACAAATAATTGAGGTAGGAAAAAGGAACAACTAATAATTGAGGTGTGTTTTAATAAATAGTTAGTGATAGTTCAGATAAGAAACTCGTAGACCTAATAGTTTTTATAGGAAACTCACGAAAAAGTGATAGTTTGTATGTGTTTTTGACCATTGTCTCATTTTAAATATTAGGGGTGAGAACTGAGAGAGTGAAATTGAATTTGGGCAAGTTAAAATGGGTTGAGAAAATATGGATCACGATCAGGCGCCCATATTTATGTACAGATAAAATACGGATAAGAGTGATTAATGGGTAGGTTGAGTATAGGTTAGCCCATAATTTTACCCATACTTAATTAGGTGTGAGGTGTGCAACAAACTACTCTTCAATACAATACTTAATTCTTCAAAGAGATTCACAAGTCTGTACATTTTCAGTATTATATTATCAACAAACAACTTATGCCGATATTAAAATAGTTATCTCTATTTCTTATTAAAAAATAAATATTATTCCAAACTTTACTATAAGCATATCCAGATATAGAGGAAAACCAAATATAATTCTCCCCAACGGCATGATTCATGAAGAAAAATAAAATACTGTATGAGAAGTTATAGTAGACTCACTTTGTTATTCTCATAATAATTCATTTTCTTCTCTATTTTGTCATCACCTCAAGACAAAAATGTCGACATGTATCTTCTTCTCAATTTTATTAGTAGCTCTTCTCATACTGTTTTTTTTTTTTTTTTTTTTTTTTTGTTTCCTGTTTTTTTTCCCAGTTCATAAAACAGAAAGGATGTATTTAATTTATTTCTGTCTATTTGTTAGGTATTGTACATCCCTTTTATTATCTTAAAGGTCTAGTAAGATCAGTTTTTATGTTTTTTCAGCTGGTGGGTACTGGCATAGTGGCATATGAAAAATGGATGGGATAACATCGAATCTAGAGTTAATTTGATTAAATTTTAAAATTAAATTGAATTAGATTAATTTAATATCTTAATATTAAAATTTATATATTTGAAATTACATGAGAAGTACTATAAGTTACAATTTTTGTCATATCAATTTGATAAAAAAGTGCATCTTAAAATATTGATCAAAATTCATATAATTTGAATCTCAAAAAATGAAAAGTGTCACATAAATTGAGACAGACGGAATAAGTGTGGATCCAAGAATTTTTATCGTCCGCACGGAGGATAATTGGTCCTTCCACAATGTTAAGGACCATTGGTTAAAACCCCACGTGTTCGTCAATCATACTGATCTTTTCTCATAAGGTGCTGTCCAGCTCATCATTTGGATCAATTTCAACGTCAAACTAAAAAAAAAAAAAAAAACTGATAACAGGTTCTACTCTATTTATTATTATTATATTAATAAATTAATAAATTAATATTATCCCACATGATAAAAAATAATTGTTGAATTTATCGATGAGCCCCTACGCTTATCAGTACATTATATTTAGACACTCGATTTATGGTCATTTTTAATTGAACACTTGAACACGTGATAATATGTTTAAATTAAATCCTTTCGGTTCAAAATTTGAAAAAGTTTTACGCGTGTTATCAATCGACCAGATCATTACATAGATAAGTTAACCACATAAAATATGTCTTCTCTTTAATTATACACATCAATAGAAACAAGTTTGAGGTATTATGGCTTATTGACACTAATGCGTATAATTAAAGAAGATGATGTATAATTCCAACTCTCATTTACACATAGTGTTATACCCCATTTTAACCGGATCAAAGCAAAGTACAACATATTGGTGATTTCTAATTATTTAACTTAAGGAGTCGCCACCTAATTATTTTAAATGGTGAATTAGGACACCTAATTATTAACTAGGATAAAGCTAAACTAAACTCCATTTTTCAAGGTCTTACGAGCCTAATAAATTCTAGGTAAAGGTTCTAAATATCCTAATGAAAAGGTGTTAAGCATCCATTAGAATCCATTAAACACGGTTACCGACCAAACTTAGGTTAATTAAAAAAAGAGTTAGAATATACCACTAAACAATTTTAAAAATATACTATCTATAATAGCTAAGTGCAGATTAGCTTAAAAGGATAATGCCAACATCTAAAACACAAGAGGTGAATGTAAAGTCCATTCCCAAAAGAAGTTCAAATTAGATAAAACCCGATTTTGAATGTATTAGAAAGAGCATTGAAGGCATTCGTTTTGCAATAAAAAAAATGTTTTACTTGCTTGCGAGGAACTTGGCTGTAAAAGGTACTTTCATTGAAATGCCAAGGAAATTAGTGCCGGTTAATTTAATATTTTAAGGAAATGGTGGGCCTAATGGACCCAAAATATGGTGCTAAACTGCAAGTGCTAAAAAAAAACAAGGGTGAGCTAGAAAAGATTAATTTTAGAAAGTTTTGACATGATACATCTTTGAGCTAGAGATAAAGAAAAACCATTCAGGGATCATTCTCTTAAAATAAAATTGGACCTCTTGAATAAAGAAAAGAGACATATTTCCTACTAAAGTGACCAAATGCTCGTCTTTCAAATTGAGCGAAAAACTGCTTTCATTTGAACATTTTAGAATAAATTAGCTTTTAAAACAAATGCTTATTCGTCTAAGTAAAAAAAAAAAAAATCGACTCATATAATAAAGAGACTCTTAAAAATTGAGCTCAGAGTAGTGTTCTGGAAAGTGTTACTTTCTATACTCACTAAATTAATATTCCCTATATCCCCCTCTAATTTAAGTGTTCTCAGTAGACAATCTTAAGCCAATAACAAACATTCACAGCTAGGAAAATAAAAAGTTAATTGATCCTAAGACGAGCTAAAGAATGCAACAGAGCGCCTTTCTCCTCTCTTCGGATGTTTTCAAGAGAGGAGAGAATCGAATGTAGAATAGATGCGGGTCTAAATCTAGCGGCAATATCGAGTCTCGAAATGAGACTCCTTGTGGCATTGAGAGTCTTTTATGAAGACTCCATTTTTTGCTTCCAAAGTGTACATGCAAAGAAAGGGAGATAAAGATTAGTATTTGAATAGAGACTGTTTAAACCAATCATTTCTCAATCAAAGTCAATGAGAGAGCAGCAAAAAGGTCAAAAATACCACATTTAGTGGGCAGCAACATGATACTAGAAAGTACTTTTACGAAATAAAAAAAAAGTACTCGTTTTACAGCACAGTGAGAGATTACTCTAAACAACATCTTAGATATCAGTATTATAATTTGTAGAAATGCTGGAGCATGGAAGGCATTTTAAACTTAAACATACATGACAGCATTCTTTCCATTCTCATAGCACATTAAGACAAGCGACAAAGAGTTTGAAATTTATATCTCTTTAGAGGGCCAAGTTGAGTTTTGGTTTAAGTGATAGGTTGTTGTTTTACCATTTTAAACACACATGGGTAATCAAGCAAATTTGAGATCAATACTTGAGCATAATCTCAGTAACTTAAAAGACGCAGCAAGTATATTTTGAAATCATTTGGACTGAATTCAAGAAGCATTTGTAAAATAATACTTAGATTCTAAGAGATTTAACCCAAACAGGGAAGAAAACTGGGAAATAACATGTTTAGCTAAGTAGGGGGGTGACCTTGCTACTCAACGTGCTGGTGACTTCACTGGGGATCAATTTGTTGTTAACACACTTAAAGCTGGTTTTGAACCGAACCTTTTTCGGGTGCAGCAAACTAGGGCTTTTAGGTCCCGAATCCGCTTCGATCAACCAAAAGTTTCAAACAGAAAAGACGAAATATGATATGTGGCTGTTTTTTTTTAGAGTGAGATACAGTGGCTGCTCAAACCCCCCCCCCCCCCCCAAAATGGTCTCAAACGTTGGTATTTATAGAATAGGATTAGGGTTCTAGGACGTTTTGGGCGGGATTTTTAAGCTTAATTCTTGAGTTTCAAAATGGCCTCTCTGGTAGATCTGAGGCAACATGGAAGAGAAAATCGGGGGGACAGAGGTCTTGATGCCAAATATGGTGAAAACGCATCAAGTAAAAATGTAAACCTTTTACCTTGCCTTGTTCTATAATGGAAAAGAGGAAAGAAATTTGAATTGCTTTGTCAGCCATCTCTGAATTGTTTTGTTTTTACCCTTACAAAGGTTTTCTTGGAATGGATATATGATCTTTGCTTGTGGGATATGAAGGTCAAACAATTGTTAAATGGAGAAAAATGCCAAGAGTTTTTTTTGCTGCCATGGCAGAGAAGGAGGAAGGTGGCGGGTGAGAGGCAAACAAAAAAGAAAACCCTAAGATTTTTAGGGACTCAAGGGTATTTTGGGATGTTTACGTGGATTAAGTGAGGGCAAAATGGGTATCTTACAATAATGAGGAATTTCGGATTTTTGTATGCTTCTGACCGTGTGGCACTGACATGGCGCTTGCGTGGCATCCACGTGGAAAAGTTATGTAGAATGGGCTGTGTCGATTGGGTTCTCCTTTGGGCTATTAGGATCATATTTTATATGAATTGGGCTAGTATGAAGCCTATTTATTTTGGACTTAATATACTTTCTTCCTTATAGTTATTTGGGCTCCTAAATTAAGATGAAAGACACTTCTTTGGTTAATTATATATTAACGTGTGCTAAAGTATTACCTAATATGAAAATATATTTATTAGTACTCAAATAAAATTATACGATATCGTAATAGCCACGCAATAATATTTTTTAAAGTTTAAAAGTAAGTAAATGCCATCGTGTAAATATATACAATAAATGTGATGCGTAAGATGTTAAAAGTGATGCAATATAATAATAATAATAATAATAATAATAATAATAATAATAATAATAATAATAATAGTAATAACGGTAATAAAATGATAATAGCTAATGACTATAGTAGGACAATGAAAAACGACGATATTACTAGAAAGCTAATAATGGTAGTAAAGTATAAATAACTATTCTTAAGTTGTCAAAACTATTAGAAGCGCAAATAAATATTTTGGATGAAAGGCGGGACAAAATTGGGTGTCAACACATAGTATGCCGCCAATTCTTTTGTTCATTTTACCCCTAATTGAAGCTTTAAACCATTGTAAACAAGAGCGAATTTTTCACATTTTTTTGGATATAGAAATGTTTTACAAAATATGGGATAATCACATTTTACATAATTTAGGATAAAATAGTTAAGTTAAACATGAAATGCTAAAGTTCCATACAGATTTAAGAAATTACAATATAGATTTCTGAATAAAAAAAATTAAATTAAGAAATATTTAAAAACAGAGGAAAAGAAAGCAAAAGCGATTCCCGTGGTAGCGGTGAGCGAAATGGGAGTAGCCTACATCATTTCTTAGCATGCATTTTAAGGAAAAGGAAAGATCAAGTAAGAAAATAAAAAATTTCATTTTTCAATTTCTTTTCTATGGTTTAATTTGAAGGAACATCTACAAAAGTATTTTGTCATATCAAGACTTTGAATTATTTAATCTAAATGCTATCTTTATTTATAAGTTAACTTCATTGACTTCATCATACAATAATATTTGTAGCATCAAAATTTTTTGACAACACTTGAAAACGTGAGTATTATTTTTTGCAAAAATGGGTTAGCCAACATGAGTTTAATTGAGAAAAAATGATAAGGTTAATCCAACGTATAGTAAAACTCAATTTGGATCATTAAAGACTTTAATTTCAAAAAATCTCACTAAAATAAATACTAGTAGAAAAGCTATGGTGCTTGCATTTGTTTTAAAATAAAAGGATAGTCTAAAATATATTCTAAGAAAAATATTACTTTTTAACTTATAAAAACTTTTTATATAATTTAATATTTTAGAAATATTCAAAAATTGGCGAACTACTTTTAACACTAATACAATGTTACAAAAACAAAACAAAAAGCAAGAGTAGCCACGAAGAAATTGCAAATATAAACTTTTATGTAAGCCAAATGTCACTAGTATAAAGTTATAATATTGTGGTTACGCTTCTCCCAGTGAGTTGATAGTCAACTTGTGATTAGGAGCAGGCTTATACGTTGGTCAAATCAGGTTATAAACCATTTTAAATTTATTTGAGTATTTGGTAAAATTAAAAAGTAATTTAAATTAAGTTAAAAAGTGCTTAAAATAAGTCAAAACTAGGAAGTTGCTTAATCCCCCCCCCCCCCCCCCCCCTTTTTTTTTTGGCTTTAAAGCCATTTTAGTTTGACCAATAACTTTACCTTTTTATCCCTTATATTTTCTGTTAATTCCAATACTACCCTTATTTCTAAAAACCCTTTAATCACTTTTATCCAAACACGTAACTGCTTATTTATAAAATAACTTTAAGCATTTGTGCTTAAAAGCCACTTTTATTCAGCTAATCTAAATGGGCTCTAGGTTTGTGAAAGCAAAAAAAAAAAAAATCAAGGGATTTAAGCTGTGTTTGGTATGGCAGAAAATATTATAAATTTTTTTCATAATTGGTTGTCAAAATTATTTTTAAAATTTAATTACCACTAAGTAGCCGTTAGTGGCTTATTTTATTAAAATAAATAATATACAAAGGGAAAAAAGTGAAGCAACAAAAGTAAATAGGAAAGCGTAAAGTCACTTTCCTAATTCTCATATGAGACATCAACCAAACTAAGCCCTAGATTCTCTCCTATGTCTCAAACTTTCCATTGCCACCGGAGCTTCGTCGGAGAAGATTCAAGAACATTTGTTGATGTCAGAGCTTCTCTCGTCACAATTCAGATTAGGTCCATCTTCAAATGTAAAAAATCATCTTTTTTTAGGAAAATATATTTTTTTTTAAATGAGGAAATGACTTCCTTAATAGAATTAGAGAAACAAGTTTTATAAATAACATTTCACATTAATTGTCAACCCTGCAACACCCCGCCCCCGATCCCACCTCCATAGCCTCACAACCTCTCTACCCCATCCCTCAACCCCATCATCCACCTCCTACACCTAGACTTGGGCAACAAGTTGAGCCGGTTCAGGGCTCGACTTGACTTGATTTTGGTCAAAAATTAGCTTAGGTCAGTAAAGCTTGGGCTCTGATTGCTCGCTTTGGTCAAACAATAATTACTTAAAAATTAAAATTCATCCATTAATCTTAATTAAGTTAGCAATATGTCAATTCAATAATTATTATTTATCAGATAAATTTAAAATTTTGTACTTCTTTAATTAATATGATGTAGTTAAACTTTTTATTGACATCATTACTTACTACTTTATGAGTGATTCGAAATGTAATTAATATATAAATTGAAGAATTCCAAGTTTTAAAAAAATTATATTGTATAGTAATTTTGAATTTATTGTTGCTTTATTTTTATTTTTTTGTTTTTTGCCTTTCATCTGAAAGTTAATTGTATGTTCAATATTAAGTTAACATCATCTAAACTTGAATTCTAATTTAGACTAATAATGCACGTAATGCAATTGCCCTTGAATGCAATTACTACTTTAAACTAGTAATGCTTATATTTTATTTAATTAATCAATTTATTATAAATTTAATTTTTTTTAATAGCATATCACTATGCAAAGCTAAACATTGAAGAGCCAATTGGGGCTCGGCTCGTCTCGAGCACGTTTATATTTTAGAAAAGCTCGATTGAGCTCGTCTCGATTCTGTATAGTAAAAAGCTCGATTAAACTTAGTTCAGTTGGGTCAGTTGGCTTAACTCGACACCCAGGCCTACCCGCACCCTATATGTTTTCCTACATTACTTTCTCCGGTGCTTCACCTCTATTAAAACCATCTCAAAAGTCAAATCACTAGTACTTTCTCACCTATACTTCCCCCATATTAGGCCTGTGCACAAATCGGTTCAATCCGAATTTTCGAACCGATTCGAAACAATTCGGATAATTTAATTTGGATAATACAATTCGATTTCGATTTACAAATGCAATTGTAAAATATTACGGTTTAACGGTTCGGATACGGTTTGCTTCAATTATCAACCGAACCGATCCGAACAAACCGAATATATATGCCACTAGTGACTAATATGACTAATTTGGTATATGTAATGTGGTGTTGGCAGATTTGTATGCTTGCACAAGTTGTCAAACTCTTGTTTTGCTATTTATATGCTATTATGCTTGCAAGTTTATGATTTTTTCTTGGTTAATGTCTTGGTTATAAGGCTGCAAGTTTAGGATCTCATTATTTTTTGTTATATTTACTCTAAAACTGAAATGAAATAGTTGCTTGTTTAAATTTCGAATAAACCGAACAAATCGATTTGTGTAACCGAACCGAAACAATAAAAACGAATCAAATTGAACCTAGAATGGATCGAGTTTGGTTGAGAATTTTAGAAAGTCGAAATTCAAAATTTTAACTCGATGATGGCCAAAACCGAACCGAACCGATTCGTGCACAGGCCTACCCCATATCGCCTGCAAACCACCAATTTCCTTTTCATCTATTGGAGATATCATCTGTCATCCATTTCCTTATTTATTTTCTTATTTACCTATTTAACTTATTCATTTTTATGTCTTAAGCATTTTATTTTTATATTTTTCTTTTCTTTTTCTCCAATATTTCTGCCTCCTTCCTTCCGTGAACGCTAACCACGACTTTTTTCTCTTCTTTTTACAAGATTTTAACATTTTTGTCTCCCTACATTCCTCCTAAGTTAACAAACAAGATTTTTTACTCCTTATTTATTCACAAAATTCCCACAACTTTGCTTTTTCAACTCGAGCTTGACAAACAAGAGTAAACTTGATGCACATCCTGAACTTTTCATGTAGGGTAAATAACACAAAAATTACTTAACTATCACTTTTTTTCACAAAAGTCACTTAACTATCGTTTCTAACACAAAAATCACTTAACTATCACTTGTTTTTTTCCACAAAAGTCACTTAACTATCATTTCTAACACAAAAGTCACTTAACTTTGAGTAAACTAAGTTACTAACACAAAAGTTATTAAACTACTTTCCGGTGTCACTAAACCACGTTATGGTGAATAACTCATCTTTTACTCTTTTTTTTTTTTTTGAAAAATAATAAATTAAAAAATGCTTAAAAAGGTTCAACCCAACCCGACCCAAAATTAATTATTACTCCCTCTGTCCCAATTTATATGATACGGTTCAGATTTTGAGTCAAAACAGTTTAATTTTGACCGTGAATTTAGGCATGTGATCTTTAAGTTTTTTTTTAAAATAAAAGGTATATATTTGAAAACTACGTAAAAAAATACTTTAAGTCACGATAATTGACAATTCAAAATATTTAAAAGATATATAAAAAAAATTACGGTCAAAGAAACACTTGTTTGAATCTCGAAATCCAAAAGGTGTCACATAAAATGGGAGTGAGGGAGTAAATTTTTTGGGTTGGGTTGAGCCTTTTTAAGTAATTTTTAATTTATTAGATTTTTTTTTAAAAAAAAGAGAGTAAAACATGAGTTATTCACCGTAAAGTGGTTTAGTGACTTTTGTGTTAGTATACTCAAAGTTAAGTGACTTTTGTGTTGGAAACGATAGTTAAGTGACTTTTGTGAAAAAAAGTGATAGTTAAGTGACTTATGTGTTAGAAATGATAGTTAAGTGACTTTTGTGGAAAAAAAGTGATAGTTAAGTGACTATCTGTGAAATTTACCCGCTAAATGTATTGTAGAATCCATTAATTTGTTGAATGTGATCCTTATTTTCGGTTTTATAGTATATAGTATATTTATGTTGTACGTATATAATATTTATGTGACAATTTTTTATATACTATAATATACCATATATACCATGTGAGAATATATTAAAGGTGTATATTAAGTATACCTATACGTAATACATTACATATTTGATATGTTTCTCTGAATATACCACTAATATACCATTGTTTCTACTATTATATACCATCAAAATACGTTTAAATATACCATATTCTGTTTATATACATACATTAATGTACCATTTGGGATTTTTAATTTTTTGGGGTTGGGGGATAAGAGTGGGTTGGTGGGGGTGACGGGGTAGTGGAATATTATATTTTGTTACGGTGTGGATTATTGATTGAAATTTCTGTTTTTATGCGATTGGGAGTTCAAAATAGGATTTGGTTATTGGGGGTAAAAAAAAAGGTTCTGCTAGGAAGTGTAAATTGAATTTATAACTAAATGTAATAAATTAAATTTTCCAACTTTGCTAGTTATAAACTTAAATTTTGAAGCTCTAGTAGGAGTAGGACTTATTTAAATGTTCTTGTAAGCAGCTAGAGCTTATTGCACTTTAGGTTCTTTCAATTAGTCCTGTAGTGACTAGTGACTTTTGTTAGCGAAGCAGTGATGGAACCAGTATTTTATTATGGGGGTTCATGATTTAATATATATGTATAAAAAAGATTTTAAACATACATACAAAGTATAATTTTTTATATGTACAACATGATTTTCTTATTAAGGGTGTTCAAAACTTTCTATGTTGGTAGTCCTCAGTAGCCAAGTTCCTATGGTACAACTTCACTTATTCTTCTTTTTTTGGTAATAACTTTACTTATTCTTAAGAATAAAGACGGCAGCTTGTTTTCTTCTCTCTTTCTCAATTTGCCGGTGTATTACCACGTTGAGATTGTAGAAGTACAAGGGCATAAGATAAAGGAAAAATTACAGCACAATGCTTTTAGGTGATCCAGTTTATGAAATATGACAAATTGTATAGGTATCATATATTTATATATATAATATACATATAATATACATTATTAGTGCGCAAGTTTTGTATATTTCGGCCATATTGATAAATAAGTTTAGCCGAACTGCACATATCGGTAAGTTTGGCAAATGATAAAATACGAGTCTGATGTTCTGTGCCTGTAAAGAGCTTCGGCTTTTTGTTAGTGTCATCATTTGACCAGAGGAGGAACAATGTTAAAAATAATAAAACTCTTTGAATCAGCGAGTACAAACCAGGGTCCATAGCTCAGTGGTAGAGCATTTGACTGCAGATCAAGAGGTCACCGGTTCGAACCCGGTTGGGCCCTAAAATTTTTATCTAAATTTTTTCCACTAGCTTTTGTTTATATCTTGTTTCAAAATCCCCTCCTTGCTTATTAAAGTACCTGACGACTATATATGAGATGACCAACATGCTAAATTTGATTTCTGATCTCTAATCTTTAATTTTTTTTTTTTTTTTGACGAGTCAAGTTTCTATTGACCAATATATGTGGAGTGCACTATCAAAGGGGAAGTGTTATGGAAATCTAGAGCTCGTTAATAAAAGTAAAAATGTCCTTTTTGAAAATTCAAATGGAAAGTCGATTTTAAGATTTAGTTTGCTCGTTATGGAAATCTAGAGCTTGTTAATAAAAGTAAAAATGTCCTTTTTGAAAATTCAAATGGAAAGTCGATTTTAAGATTTCGTTTGCTCGATTTGAAAATATGAACAAAAGTGATTCTAGAAAAAAAAATAAGGCAAATGTGTGCCACTTTTGTAACGGCAAGGACAAAAGAATACTCAACTATTAATGAAGGGCAAAAGTAATCTATGTGTGTTAGTACAAATATAATTTTAATCCTTTTCCGTAGTAATAATAATAATAATAATAATAATAATAATAATTTCAGTACATAGGATAAACTAGTGAGAAGAATAGCTTGACGACATATAGAACAGAAGATTGAGTCGAATGAAAATTTTCAATTATATATAGTTGTGTCTGGTATCAATTATATACAGTTGCGTCTGGTACCAAATAACCCCTAAGAGGAACATATCAAAGTATAAAATTTCAAAATCATATAGTTTGAATTTATCTTTTAGATAAGGGAAAAGTGTATATATACATATTTAGGAGTCGTTTGGACATGGTTTGAACCATGAGATGAAACCATGATTTGAAATCATATTTGGACGTGCAATTTGAATTTCTTAAGCTGTATTTTTTCTTATAGACATAAAAATCCCACAAGTTGTGAAAATTATCAAAATATTCTCAATTCTTAAACAATCTTACCAAATGAGCTAGTCATAGTTCATAGCAAAACTTGACGATAGTTTCCTATTTACAAAACATAACATTACAAACCCTATACAAAACATGCTTTTATTTTAAAATAATAATAATAATAAATTTTTTATTTTTATTTAAAAAAAAAATACTTTTTTCGCTAAAAAATTTATGTATGAAAGTTGTATGAAATATGTATATCTCGCTCAAGGCTTAAAAAGTTCGCTCATAATTTAGTGTATGAAAACGGTATGAAAGATGTATAAGATGTGTATATCTCGTTCAAATCTTAAAAAAATCCGCTCAAAATTGTGTATATGAAAACAGTATGAAATTTGTATCTCGCTCAAGGCTTAAAATTTCACTCACATTTTCTTATATAAAGTTCAAGTTAGATTTCTGTAAAATTAATACAACTACAACAACATTGTATACAACTTTGATACAACATTCAAGACTTAAAATAGTTGCTCAAATTTTTGTGCATGAAATGTGTATATCTTGCTCAAGGCTTATAAAGTTCGCTCAAATTTTATGTATGAAAAACGTATGAAATATGTATATCTCGATCAAGGCTTAAACATTACGCTCAAAATTTTATGTATGAGAATAGTATGAAATGTGTATATCTCGCTCAAGACTTAGAATTTCATTCACATTAATGTTCATATTAGCTTTCTGGAAAATTAATACAACTACAACAACATTGTAACAACTTTCATATAATATTCAAGACTTAAAGTTTTCGCTCACAATTTTGTGTCTGAAAATTATATTAAAAATTTCGGTCACACTTACACATTTCATATAACTTTCATACTCAAAAATTGAGGTAATTTTGTAAGCCTTTGAGCCAAAAAAAAGTTTAATTTTTTTTTAAAAATTATTGTTACACCTCGGAAATTTCATGTCGTTGTGTTGCAAATAGACTGACGCGAGCTTAAGGTGAACATAAGGCTCTTATGATTATAAGAAGGGTATTTGGTGGCTTTAAAGTGTGTACGATAAGATTTTGAAGTTATATGAATTAGTGAAACTAAGTTCGTCAAAGGAAGGTTAACTATAAGTTGTGTTCGGAAAGATTTCGTAACAACCGAACTAATGTCGATTTAGAATGCTTAAGGAGAAGTTATAAGGCTCCTTAGATGGTTAATGAAGTAGTATACAAGTGTCAAGAAGGTTCCATAAGGATTGGAAGTTAAACGAAACAACGGGATCAACTTCGGAAATTGTGAGTTATACGACCACTTATACGGTCCGTATAAGGGACCATATAACCTGTCCAGAGAGGGTTCTTTCACTGGAGGTATTATATGGTCACTTATACGGACCGTATAATCCTCGTCGGGCAGCTTTTTAATTTTATAAGAGAGGACCTCCAAATTCATTTCTCTCATTTTTCATCTTCTCCAACTCTCTCAAGACCTCTAGAACCCTCTCCAAACCATATCAACACATATCCAAGGAAAAATCAAAGACCAAGCACCAAGGATCAAGAAAACCAAGTGTGTGGATGCTCACTAGGGTTGATACAAGTCAAGAACTTCTTTAGTATTGAAGTTGGGGTTCTTCTCAAGTGGAGTATTTTCATCCGAAGACCATTCCTACATAATCAAAGGTGAGTTTTATGTTTATTTCATGTTATTAAGAATATTGAGTGGTTGAAAGACTTGAATTGTGGAAGAAAGTAGAGTATGAAGTTCAAACATGGAAATAGTGGGATTCTTGAATGGTAACTTGACTTGAGTCATAGCTCTTGACGTACCATGAGCATAATCTTGTTATGAATGATAATTAAGGATGTTGAAGAAGCATTATATGTAAATGAATATGACGTTGTGTTGTAATTATGGTTATGGATACCCTTGAAGGGGAATTGTGAGAATTGAATAATGTTTAACTTGATGAAGTTTATTGATTATGATGTTTGGGAGTTGTTTATCATATGGAGAAAGTTGTAGAACCAAAGGAAACGCTGCCTAATTTTCGTTAGCCCTTAGTTGTTTTAGTTGAGGCCTAAGTATGTTTCCGGTTATCTAATATTCGTACGAATTCTCTTGAATGTAAAATCGTAAGCTTGGAAGGAGAACGTTAGTTGTGGAGGAGACGTAAAGGTATGTAAGGCTAATCCCTTCTTTTCTAAGGAATGATTCCTTTAACATGATTTCCCCTATCTTTTCATGACTTTCTTACATTCCGAAAGTTACAAGTCCATGATCATTAAGAGCTTCTCACGAGATACGGATAAGAGATGGGTTATGATAATGATGATTCTATATCCAGAGATTTTAAAGCTTATGATATGATCCTATTATGATGTTAATGATCTTTACATGATTCCTTGATGCTATTCATTGTTGATGACCTCACCTTATAATGCTAGTTCCTTCTAGGTGAGACATGACGACCATGATGTTCCATAATGTAATCGGAGGTTACCGACCTTATGTCACTCCGATGGAGTACAAATTTTACTTGAGCTCCTATGCATGCTTCATGTTAAGTATATGATGATGATTACACCGTGTCTATATGGCACGAGCAGCACCGCTAAGACGGGCGGCTCATGGATGATGATCACAGCACCACTAGTGGGTGGCGTGCGATGATTTCCCCGGGCTCGGGAGGCTCGAACGCGGGCTAATGATATTATTGATTCAGACAGTTATGTATGTATGTGTGATTTGTTTTAAAGGTAAAAGTGAGCATGCATGATTCCGCCCCAAGAGGCAAGCAGTTACAGCTATTCTTTCTTCTTATGCAGTTGCAGTTATCCTTTCTTCTCATGCTTTCTATACTTCCTTATTATGTTATCATGTATGCCTTACATACTCGGTAGATTGTCGTACTAACGTCCTTTCTTTTATGGACGCTGTGTTCATGCCCACAGGTAGACAGGGAGACGTCCCGGACACCTAGGAGCCTTACCAGCAGCTGTACAGGAGCACTCCATTACTCCGGAGTCGCCGCTTATTGGTACATTCTTTTGTGTACATATTGAGGGCATGGCGGGGTCCTATCCTATGGGGTCTCATCAGTGTATATTCTGTATATCATTTTTGTAGCCTTGTGGGCCTACACACATTATATGTATAATTTGGGAGATGTTGGTGATCATTTCATAGTAAGTTAACTTCGAGAATTATGTTTGCGTGAGATGAGTATGATAGCTAGAAGGGTATACAGTGCTCGGTAGTCAGTTTCGGGTACCCGTCTTGGCCCCCTAGTCGGGTCGTGACAATTATTTTCTAGAAAAAATAAAAAATGAAAAATATATGAAAATCAGTCATGTTCCGTAAAAAATCGTTATGTTTTGTAAATAAGGAAAGTTATCTATATATTTTGTAATAAAGAGTCTTAAGTAGGTACCCTATGTCATTGTTTCTTAAATATTTCACCAACATAAATTGTGGTGGGGTTGATAAGTGGGAAATTTGCAGGATTACCCTTCGCTGGGGGTGGTCTTTAATTTTTACCCCTCAAAATGGTGGTCTTTAAATTTTGCCCTTCAGGCAGAATTTACATGGCACAGGCAGAATTTTCTGCATGTGCGGCCCAAATTCTGCCTTCGCTGAGCAGATTTTCAAAATTCTGCCTTGAGGTAGAATTTTGCAAAGTCTACCTTGCGAAATTCTGCCCTGCGATTTTTTTTTTTTACTGAGCTGGGGGTTCAAACCCACAACCTCGGGATGTTAGGCGAGGGGTAAAACTTAAAGACCACTAATTTAAAGTGCAAAAATTAAAGACCAACCCAAATAAAGGGCAATCCGCACAAAAAAAAATTGATAGGTAGGGGTGTCAAAAAATATAAAAAACCGACCGAACCTAATCATAGCGAAATGATTTATGGTGTTTTTTTTAATAAAACCGTGGATTTTTATTTAAGCTTATAACCGTCCCGAACAATTAGGGTGGTCTTTTTAATTTATACAAAAAATCAAAAAATTTCTGAACCGAATCGAATAGCCTTACATGTATGAAATATATTACAAATATGTTAAATTGAATATATAAAATATATTTTATAAGTTCTGTTTCAAACATAAAAAAGAATTTTGGCTGCTAAATTTTGGGCCTTTGGTTGATTGGATTTAGTTTCAAAAGGATACCTCATATACATAGTCATCCAGTCATAGATTTAGATGATTCAAGTAGTCATTTTTGGTTATAGTTAGCGCCAACAGAAGTTTACCTCCATCTTGGTCTCCTCCACTATGTTGCTTGACGTATATGTATCAAATTCAAGCTGTGATTTCTGTGGCGTACAAGCTAATGTTTGTTTTGGCTCAATTCAACATTGTTGTCTTTGACAAGTTATTCTTCTCGTTGGTCAATCAGTGAGGATTCACGTCGCGATGATGTCATCGTTGTTGTCTTGCTACTAGATATAACACATTTCAGTTTAATTACTCTGTGTAGTTTTTTTAATAGCTTTTACATTAAATATTTCATAAGAAACAAATAGGTTTGTAGAAGTCTGTATCGTTACATTTTAATGTCGGTGTATTCTTAGGTGACACTTTAAAACTAAAATAACTGAAAATTAACCGAACCGTATTGATACCGAAGAAAAACCGAGATGATAGGACGATCTCGAAAAGTCTAATTTTGATTATACGAAATAAAATAACCGAGAAATTGAAATGATTTAATTTTTTAAAATAACCGACCGAACCGTCACATTGACACCCCTACGTCATCCACCCCTAACCAGAAATTTCAAAATCGAAGCCCAATATGAAAAAAAAGTGAAAAACCAGAAAAAGAAAAAAGATCTGAATTGGTCATGGAAAGATAAGAAGGCCGAAACCATTTTCCAGTTTCATTTGGAAAGGCCGATAACTTCGGTATAGAGAGGCCACGTCTATAGTTGTGTCCCCTGTATAGTCATAACGTGTTTCTCTCACAGAGCGCCACCTTTACCCTTAAACCATACTCTTATGCCTTATCATCACTCTATAATAAGACTGCAAGTTTATCTTATGCAAACAATAATTAACTAAGCAACCAAATAGTTCTCTTATATTTCTGTAACAAAAACAGTGTTTACTTCTTTTTAACCTTTTTAACTATGGAGGCTCAACAGCACCGTCCACAGGGTCATGCTTATGAAGAAGTGCTGGTTGACAAAGTTGGATTAACAACAGCGTTGGATGATGACCCAAATGCACCAAAAGATGAGAAGGCATCTTCTAATTATCAGAGCAAAGTCACTGACCCATCAGGCGTCAGTAAGTCATTTCTCAAATTTGATACTTAGTTGACTAAAATTCCTATTACTACATGTTACAGTGTCCATAAACTTTGAGAAATTTGAAATAGAGTTGAACTTCTTCCTCCGTGCCAGAATATGATGTTAAAAATGCACACAGTATGCTTTTTATCAGTGCAATTTTAAAACTATTCATATATTAAAAAATAATTTAATTTTGAATTATTTATTTTACTCGAGAGTTTTTCATAACCCATATAGTATATATAGCATGGTTAAGACTCTTTTAAGTTTCAATTCCAAATTCCTTTTTTTGTTCTTTTTTGTACACCATCATGTTACCTCTATGAGTAATCTCTTTTATTTTCAAGATTGTAGATCTTATTTTTTTATGGAGAATGAGTGACCTTTCGGTTACACTACTGGTATATTCTAATTGAGTTTTAAGTGATATGCAGTGTTACATAACTTTTACATCATCAGGTCATGTTTATCTTTACATAACATATTTTATGTTCAAGATTCTAGATTTCACATTTTGAGAAAATTATTTGTAGGTATACCTTGTATGACCTGATGGAGTAAAATATTATTTTGAACCAAGGATATATAAAATTTGAAATCATTCAAATTAAACTCCTTGAAATTAAATAAGATGTGTGTGTAACAGATAACGAGGAGGCGGGAACTACTCCACTAGTTCAATCATTCGAGAAAATGAATGTAAACGAAGAAACAAAACCAGAGAAAGGAGCAGGGGAAGTCCAAGAGGGAAAGATGAGTACTAAATCAACTGATAGAGGAGTGTCAAAAATGAAGGAATACATAGCGGAGAAATTCAAGCCCCGAGATGAAGATAAGGCACTCTCCGAGGTTATTTCAGGCACACTTTCAGGACAGAAAGATAAAACTGTGGGAAGTACTGCAGAAACAGGAAAGGCACTTTCTGATGTGATTTCAGGTAGCGTGGTAGAATTAATTCATGAAAACATTACCCGTCTGTTTATTACCCGTCCGTTTATTGACCCGCCCATCCCATTTCGCACCTAAAAATAGGTCCAATATGAGACCAAATTGGTCCATGAGAATTTTTTTCAAAATATATTTAAAAAACTTTTTTTTAAAATTTTTTAATATGTTCCATACATAGTCAGAATAAAAAAAAAAATAAGGTATTACTTTCTCTGTCCCAATTTGTTTGAAACTTTTCTCAAAGCGTTTTCTGTCAAGCTTTTTAATTTTAACCGAGTGTTTGAACATAGAATAAAATTTAAAATATTTGGAAACTAAAAGCACTATATGCACCCTAGATAATTTAAAATATTTAAAATACATATAAAAAAATTTCGATCAAAGAACAACTCTTGACTCTCGAAAAGTCAAAAGTGTCATACAAATTGGAACGGAAGACGGAGCGTGACTAAATATTTATAAAAGAACCCCCCAAAAAAAAAAGGGAATGCAAACTTCCACATACATATGAAAAGTAAGCCAGCCGTATTAGCTCATCAACTCGCCTTAACGCACCCTCACTATATAGGTGCGGACTTGCGTACGGTATCACTTGCCTAACAGCTGCCAAAAGCGGAAGCTTCAATGTTGACGGGCTTATTGTCTCCTTTCTTATCAACAAAAAAGGGAAAATAAGAGAGGGATCACTCCTCGGA